>NW_015557066.1:165539-201207 GCF_001515605.1 Sinocyclocheilus anshuiensis
TGCATTTAGCAGACACTTTTATCCAAAGCGACTTACAGTGCATTCAGGCTATACATTTTTTACCAGTATGTGTGTTCCCTGGGAATCGAACCCACGACCTTTTGCGCTGCTAACGTAATGTTTTAAAATTTCAATTTAGTTTTGTTATTTACATTTACATTATATTTAAATTTTGTTATTTAGCAAATGCTTTTATCCAAAGCTACTAACAAATGAGGACAATAGAAGCAATCAAAACCAACAAAAGAGCAATAATTTAAAAGTGCTATATTAGTATATTATTATAGTGTTATATTTCAATTTCACAAAGAAACGTACAGTATTTTGTCCAAGCAATAATAAAAGGACACATTTAATTTATAATTTGTCTTAAATCTAATTTTGTTTTAAAAAATCGTGAATCGAATCGAATCGTGAAATCAAAATCGTGAATCAAATCGAATCGAATGAGTTGAGTGAATAGTTACAGCCCTACTGCTGACAGCTTGGTCCCCCCAGTTAAAAAATCCCATCTGCACCCCTGTAGCCGTGATCATCCCGATTTAAAATCCTAAATATCATACATGTTTGATATGATCGTGGTGGCCCTGATTTGTGTGCGAGCAGATCAGGAGGTGCAAGATTTGATCGGTAAGCGCCTCACATTACCAGATAATCCGCGCCAAACATCGGAACCGTCCGAGGCCCTCAACAAGATTTTTTCTCCGGTTTTCAGGAGGGGAAAATCAGGAATAAATCAGCCTAAAACTCCTGTAGTGTGAGCCCGACTTCAGCGTGAATTTACTGGACACAAGGATGTATTCTAATTGTTGCTAGCAACACTCAATATCTTATATGAAGTGTTTTAACTTAACTACATCAATTCTGTGATTCTATCCATTCTAAAACAGCAATTGTAATTAGTAAAATGCAAAATGTTAATTACAAAAAATCAAGATAGATATTACTGTGTAATAAACAAGGAGAGTACATAGAAAAAAAACTAACTAGTAAGAATTGAGATAGTGACTAGTAGAAAAGGCTTACGTTGAAATGCATGAGTGGTGACTAACTGAACAGACACTAATCAGTACTAGTATGAATGAATGAGTACTAGCGTCTAATTAAATATCTGAGTGAATTCATGTTAGACGGCTTGCCATACGTTTCCAACATCAAGCGTTTAGGATGGGCGGTGGTTAGTGTGTGACTGTGTGTTTTTACTAGACGTTTATGATGTGTTGAGTTTTAAAATGCAACAGTAATTGGGAATCCGCAGATAAATGTTGCATGATTGTCGCGTGGTGAAACAAAGTGCAATTTCTCCACCCTACCTTCCGACGCTTCCAGAATTGACCCACATGCCAGTCCGCGCGTGGTTCCCTCCTGGCTCCCGTTAAACCGGGTGCAGGAGATCAAATAAAACCGTTAAATGACTGAGACGTCTCTTGAAAACTCGCGACTGTTTTGTGTTCAACTCGCTGGCGTGTCACGGCTGACACAAAGGCAACATCTTCACACTCGCCCTCTCTGCTGAGCTGAAAGAGATCCCCTGAAACAAGTTTGCAGAATGCAGTGAAGAACCTCAACCAATAAGTGTGCTACATCTATCCCTCGCTCTTTCAACGATACCTCTTTCTCCTGAAATTACTGACATTTATAGGTAAGCTCTCATTTTGGGGCGTTCGTTGGTGTGTTATTGTTTCTACAGCTGATTTCGCCAATGACACGCCCCTCCTCGTGCGTCACGTAAACTGAACTCACCCCGAATCAGTGTAACTGTGACTGGCAGCCAATCAAATTCATCGCAGCCGATGGCCCCGCCCCGTCTGGAACTCTCGGCCCGTTAACCCCGAATCCATGTAACTGTGACCGGCAGCCAATCAAATCCATCGCAGCCAATGGCCCCGCCCCGTCTGGAAAGCTCGCCTCGGCCCGTTAACCCACAGTCTACCAGTCATTTGTTTAGACTCAAACACGCTCTGACAGGCGCAGCGGTTACAAAACGTTTTCTACGGCAGAACGCACGTAGTTGTGTTTGAAAACCTAGTGTCAGGCATCGAATCACTGGTCCAGATATTCAATAGACACTGAAGGTATTATTTTACTATGATAGCACGCGTAACTTCAGGTTTCAGTCACATATTGTATGACAGACCGGAACACTGCAGTGTTTCATTGTACACTTCTTTTTCAAAATTCATAGTAAACACCCTTACAGGAACGCCCACATGGAGGGCAAAACAAGGCTTTCATCCGCTGACATCTCAATTACAGGTGCATCTCAATAAATTAGAATGTCATGGAAAAGTTCATTTATTTCAGTAATTCAACTCAAATCTCCCCAAACCCACCCATCTCCACCCCCTAGATATGGATCCAACCCCGCCCCCTGGATCTTTGTTCTGCAGTGAGGGGCTACTGATTATTTTTACGAGGTTTGCAATAAGTAGTAATGTAGTAAGACAGTGATATTTAAAGTCCAAATTCAGTATACACCTCATTGATTATGCATACCTTGCACAGGCAAGCAGATGAACCCAGAATATAAACGCAATGCGCAAAGTTGTTTTCACATAGCAAACCGTTATAAAGAAAACACAACCATTTAGCGCATTGCATATTCCGAGCTCATCTGCTTGCCTGTATAAAGTACGCATAATTAAAAGGTGTGTACTGAATTTGATATTTTAATATCACTGCTTTAAAGGCACTTAAGTGTTTTCACATTAAACATTATACGTTTAATTGAAATATTGCGGTGGGTGTTTTATATGTATTGCAAATGGCCAAAACTTGCATTTTGTTCACATATCTTTGTTTTATGCTTTTGAGAGATGATCTAAATATTTGTGGATTGGAAACAGATGGAAAACTGACAGCCTGTTCTGCCCGCCAGGTCTTCGAGTCAGTCACGTGACTGAAAACTATGAACTGATAACATTGTAAAACTAAAATGCTATCCATTCGCATGTGTATTCACAATTAAAGGTGGCATTTCCACATAAGGGTGACAGCTGCACAATAATTGTATAAAACAAAAATGATCTGCAGGATCTTTCACCAAACAGAAAGCCTCTTTTTTTTCCAACAGAGATCCAAATGGACACTAAGCATAAACTACTAGGCTACATAGTATGTGTGTGTGTACTGGTATGGTTTATGAGGACACAAATTTGTATAATGACATGGGTACTACAATGTAAACATGGATTATAAGGACACTTCCTGTGTCCCCGTAAAACAAAAGGCTTAAAAAACTTACAAAACGGTGTTTTATGAAATTCAAAAATTGCCAGTAGTTTTCTGTAAGGGGTAGGTTTAGGTGTAGGGTTGGTGTAGGGTGATAGAAAATACAGTTTGTACAGTATAAAAACCATTACGCCTATGGAGAGTCCCCGTAAACCACAAATGCAAGTATGTGTGTGTGTGTGCCCATTAGGGGGTCTTACATTTATTTAAAATAATGTTATAGCCTATTAAAACGATTCAAAAGTTATAGGCCTAATGTTAAATCTGCTAAAAATATAAGTGCAAGATATTATGTGTAACATTTCTTACACTGGAGAAAAAAATATGTTTAGTTTACTATACATGCATCTTTGAGCTCATACTGTGATTTTTTTTTCTGCATCCAGCGTTCAGCCTCGGCAAACAATATTAAGACGTTTTAATGCCATTTAAAACATTTAATGGCTCTCAGCAATTGCTAGAGGATCTAAAACATTTGTATTGGCAAATTCTGTGGGTTTGTTTGATATTTGATTAATCTTCAGATATATTTACCCATGTAATGTTTAACATCATTATGTTAACCAGTTTATGTTAATAAAAAAAAGTTACACATAACAAGCTTAGCTTATGTCTTTTTTTAAATTCTTATTATTATGTCAGCAGAAGTACAAGAACATTCATTATTGTAGCGGGAGTCTTAAAAAATAAACTTATTATTATTTTATGGCATATAGTGGCAGGGGATCTCATTGATATATTTGCCCCTGTTATTTGCAAAATAGACACAGCAAGTAATGAATACTGACCTCTAGTGATTTCTACTGGTATAAATCACAACACAGACCTTTAGAAAGTGCAGAGAAAGAGAGAAAAGATCACCCAACAGCATGGTGTTCCCGTTTTTATAGTATTCAAATTTGGACTATATTCACTGAAACAATGAGCACTTAAAAAAACTCTCTTTTCTCAAACATCCAGACTGCGGATTGCACAAAGCCTGGCAGCGATGTCAGTCACAGATTTTAGTGAAGCACATACAGAGCCTGTTCCCACACTTCAGTCAATGCAGCCCTTTCTGCCATCCATCTCAGACCCAGCTGGACTCTAGCAGGCATGCCAGTGCCAGTGCAGCAGTGGGCCCTGAGAAAGTGATGCCCCTGTGGCCCCTCTGGAGCCCCCGGAATGAGAGTGAGAGATGGAAAGTCGAGTGAGACGTGCAACTCAGAGCTATGAACATGTGGGCATTGAGGGATTTGTCTATGAAAGGGTTTAAATGGAATGATGTATTATAAGGTGAGGTTAGTGAAAGTGTCTGAGCCTGTAATTTACAGTCAGGCTTCTTATACTGACATTATGACAGTGCAAAGCGAAGGAAATGGAGAGCAGAAACATAAATTAGACTGGGTGGATAAAGGGTGAGCCTGGGAAACATTATGAAGTGTCTCCTGCCGAGCTGAGCTATGTTTGTTATTGAGGCTTGTGGATGTGAGTGCAGGTCATGAGCGTACACACATTTAGACATACACGCACATTAAAATATGTTTTTAATTTACCTTTTCCATTCTCTTTTAAACAAACTTACACATACTCTCACTTGGCATAAACATGCTCCCAATGTATGTTCAGCTATCATAACAGGATGCGTAACACTTTCTACTGCAAACATATTCAGCTTCAGACTAGGCAAAGTAGTTCAAACCTGTTATACAATGGGGAATCTTTTTAAGGAGCATAAATGCAATGAAGTTGATCCACAAAATGGCATGAACAGGATGTCGTAGGACAGTACTACATCAGTACAGCGATACCAGCGGACAAACTGTCATCGTGAGTGGGAACAAGGAACTGTATGCTGCACACTAGCTTTTGTTAAAGAAGGGATAAGATTTAGCGCCATGGACACAAAGTCTCTAAACAAGTCCTAAGGTGCATAATGTGGAGAAAAAGATGAGTTTGACATTCTGAGAACAGGGGGAGGTTTCCTGGTATCAGTCCACAAACAGTGGCATGGTGTTGCCCATGTGAGAGGCTTGTGGGGTTGTTTGCAGAACATCTAAACAAAGATAAGGTTTAGAAAAGCAATGCAGATAAAACTAAAGAAAAAGGGAATGAGTTTAAAATGAAAGGGGGGAAAAAGAACGAACACTTACATACAGTATATGGCAATTAATTAAAATGGTGCTATACACTGTAAAATAAAATCCATTAAAATAGGGCACAATATACTGTATTAATATAAAGGCATTTTCTGTAATTATTTTTTTTATATAGATGTTTCGCCTGTATTTAGAATTTTGCACTTCATTGCATTGTGTTTTAGGGTTAGTTGTAAATAAAACAAAGATTATTGGAGTATGTTTAACATTAGAATACTATTTTTATTCTTTCTACTTCAAAATAGCATGTTTAATTCAATGCATTACTACCAGTGTAACAGTTATGTTCTTTTAGTTTCATTGTCATGGACTTTTAGTTTGTTTCTCATCACTTTCCTGTTTCCAATTAACTAAATAAATAACCTTTTTGTTGTCATCTTTGTCTTCATCTGCCTGAAATGTGACAACCAGTTCCTGAGAGAAAATTGCTTCAACGTAAATCCTACACCAAATTATGCAGAATTTTTAAAAACTTTATTAGATATTTAAAGTTTTAATATTTAAAAATATAAAAACTTCACTTTCAATGCTGATTCACACAGTGTGAATGCTGTGACATGTTAATATGGCACTAAAATTAAAGTCAGCATGAAATGAAAATCTATTTTCTAAATGCATATTATAGATCTTATTGTGAACAATTCATCTGTGCATATGTTTCAATTTAATTTTTTTTAATCAAAGTGTCATAACTGGTCTTTCCGGAAAAAACATCAGACTTCTCTCTGGTGATGCATATGTATATATGTTTGTGTATGTATGTGGACTGTTTATTAATTATTTGGCAATGTCCACTTTTGTTTATCATGTCAAAAAAACGATTGGAATCTTGAATCATTAAAAGCGGGGCAAAAGACAGGCAGAGAACAGGGGTATGATGGAGGTGTGCACAGAGGGGAGAATATCTCCACAACACTGGGACAGGCCACACTGTCTTATCAATGCACAATTTCAAACTCTCTAAGTATGTTGACACTGTGAGTTCAGGCCAGCTGTCAGTGTGCAACATGTGACCTACTTACTGTTCTGAATTATGTACAGCACACTAGGTGTCAACTTTCATCCAAAGCATGTATATACAGTGGTAATATTTATATTATAGCGTTATAGCATTAATGTTGACATTTGCCTGTAGCATGAGCGTGTTGTGGTATAGTAGTTAATAGAGTGTTAATCTGCAAAGCATCTGTAGTGTAATATTCATATTTTAGTAACTCAGTTATATATTTAGTGTATATTGTGTTCATTGCAGAAACCTTGCACTTGTCCACTATCCTGAAATATATTCCCATCTCCTCAAATATGTTCTCATATCAGTCTTCCCACTGAAAAGAAACAGGTTCCTGAGAGCCTGGTCATCACACACAAGTGCTCCTACAATAAACTAGAACTGGGAAACAATATTGACTTCATCTGAACACTTCAAAAATTCCAAGAATGACTTTTACTAGTAATAAAATTAATATTTTCACAAAGTGAGAGTTTCCTGAATTGCTGATGCCAATAAATTGTGAATACGAGTTTACAGCCTGTATTGAATGCGATGCAATAAAATCCCTGCAAAATAGCTGCCCAAAACATAAAGCATGACCAGTGTGGCCCAATTAATCAACAAACGACTCATTAACTGTAGACTCATTTGAGATTAGCAAAATCTGCGCAGAACCGATCACTGGTGACCACAGTGAGATGCATGCCGGTTAGACATGTGTCCGAGTGATGGCGGACTTGCACTGATGTCGTGTGGATATTCCCAAACAGTGCAACAGTGCAATCTCTGTGTGGTATATTATTGTTGTCATATATTTAAAATATGTGTCTTTATCAAACTAAAAATGGCAACAAAGTATATAAGTATGAATCATGCAATATCCGCCTTTTATCTTGTACTGTAGATGTCTGATCCGCTATGAGAAATCAGAACTGTCTCGTCTGCATTTGCTTCACTCCTCCCCTCACTGCAGTCGTCTACACTTTTCTACTTTTAAGGCAAAGCTAAGTGCATCTCAAACGAGCCTTGTTTCTTTTTAATGAATCAAAAACATTCAACACGACCAGTGTAGCCTAATTCATTAACACACGACTCTCATAAGGCATAGTTTGGCCTGGTTAATTAACTAATGATTCTAATGAGACGGTTCTTTTTGTTAAATAAAAAACATACATTGCAAACAGTGTGGCTCAATTATTAACAAACAACTCTAATGAGCCAGTTCTTTTTAGTGAATCAAAAGACAGTGTGACCAATGTGTCTTGATTCATTAACAAATAACTCTCATGAGCCAGTTCTTGACAAGTTAGCACTTTGAAAAAATCTGAAACACTGTATAATATGCAGCACCATCGCAGTAAGAATTTCTATAATTTGTAAGCATTTTAACCTAAACGTACCCTAAATTAATCAGAATTGAATAGCGAAATCTGTATCGATACCCAGCCCTACTACAAACACAAAGTGGAGTCCAGCACTCATTTGATATATCCAATGGCAAAACCACCTCCCAAACACAACTCCTCCACCTAATACTCTAGACTAGAGAATGCAGTGGTGCTGTTGTTTATTTGACGGTAACTACACCCCTCCATCCTATTGCAAACAACAGGCTTGAAGAAATGACAGAGGAGTGAGTAAGATGGCTTTGAAGAGGTTTTCCTGCATTCTTCAGTGGTTTGACGGTAACTACACAGGAGTGAGTAAGATGGCTTTGAAGAGGTTTTCCTGCATTCTTCAGTGACAAAGCTGTTTTGATGAAGTTGGAGTGAGCTTAGCCTTGCTCTAGGCTTCACTCAAGTCTAACTCACCAGCCCCCATTAGGATGGGGTTATTAATAATACCTTCAAGTAAGCCACTGACAGACACTGCTCTAAATCTGCAATTGGTTAATATCTGTTTTGTTTTGTTTTTTCCAGTGGAAATTAGATGATTTATCTAACTTTAGATGATAAATGCTTTTACAACCAATCTGAGCTACTACAGGCCTTATGTGCTTATCCCATAACATGTAAGACATTGTGAGTCAGATGTGATTTTCATAACAGCAGCCTCGTGGTTCATGTCTTTACTATTACCATAACATCAAATCTTATAGTAGAAAAGGAGACAGACATGCTGCCCCTCTTAGCAGGATGTAACTCATGTTTTAAATGTGAACATCTTTAAGCAGAACCCACTCAAATGAAGAGGCTAATCTCATTAAGCCTTTACTCAGCTGTTCAATCATGGGGCAACACTGAGCTTCCTTCAAGAGAACCAAACTTCGGCTTGAATTAATTGAGTAATATAATTTTGTACATATAGGTTGCAATTTGAGACTATAATGACCGTTATGACTCAGGGGACGTTTTTTGAAAAATGACACGGGACACACAAAAGATAATGAAAGGCATATCAAGTCCACTTTTCAGGAGATGTGGACCCTTCCTTTTTTCCTTAAGCTTCATAACATGTCAGTGACATCATTACCAGTTGATTATACACCCAGCTGAATTTAAAGAACAGTGTGATTAGCCTCAAGTCAAATGACTGCTTTTCTGAAATAATGTTCATTTGAAGCTGCAGTCCGAAAAGCTGTAGTCATACAAAGACCAACCATTTTATTTTGTTTTTATCCACAGGTTTAAGGGGATTACATTAAGGGAACAGACATTAAAATGTACTTTTTTGGCAAATAATTAACCAAATTATTTATTCGTTTAGCCCATCAGTCACTGTTGTTATGTATGGAATGAAATTTCTCAGTGCTGTCTGATCATTTGTTCTAGTTTCAGTCAGACATCAGGATGAGACTATGCTGACCATCACACTTGTATGTATAGATACACCTCAGGCTGTATTTGTCAAGAATATTTCATTGATTACTTCAAATGAATGAGATGGTGGGATATCTAATGGTACAACTTTCCTCTGAATCCTTTGGATTGAATATGTTAAATTCATACCATTATTCGAAATAAAAGCAAAGTGAAGAAAAGTAGAAGTCATCATGTAATGCATCCTGCACAACTCAACCCCAAATAGCCTCACTAGCTTAACCAGTATATTCACCTTGGGCAACTAGATTAACTTTCTTCAGCATGGGCTGTGCCGGATTGAACCTGCTAGTTTAATCCAAAACAATCAACCGTCTTGGAATATCATGCAAATCTTGTCAGTGGGGTGCAGTTAAGAAACTGTAACAACAATAAACATTAAAACAGGTTTTGTTTGGCACATGATTTTTTCAGGTGCATGTTGGTGTTCATAAAATATGAATACACAAGAAGTAATTATGTGGCACACCTAGTAGAACACATCTAGTTTATATTAAGCAAATGGAAAACCAGTATAACGTGACATTAGAAAAATGTTGCAGAGTACAGGAGGATAGGCACATTTGATCAGCAAGTTAATTATATATGTTAACATTCCAAAACAAACATCTCTGAAGCACCACAGGACAAATTGGAACCTGGCTGTCCACCGCCGGGGGAATGAGGAAGTTATACAGCACTGCTGTTATTCTACTGGGAGCTGAACCTGAAAACAAACCACTAAATCTTAAAGGCCATTTTGCTGCTGTGATTTTGTTTCATAGTCTCACATTTTTCTCTGTCACTCCTAATTTCTCTCTCTCTCTGTTTTGGGCAAAGGGTTTTCAGAGAGAACAGGAAGGGATGTTGTTGAGATAGCTGGTAAATGTAAAGCCTTGGAATGTATTTCCATAGACTGTTTGAAACTGGGATAAGAGGAATAAATAAATAAAATTAGTTCCAGAAATATAAACATTGTTACCAAAAAGAACTATTGTATACACAGAACACAATCAATGACAAAAGCTAATAGAATATGGAAACAAACACATGTACACACAACAAATTGACTGTCTGGCAACCTGCTGAATACTTAAAACAGCATCTCCGAAAAGCACTGGAAAAATCTATATTGGTGTTATTTCTGTGCCTGTCACATTAGGCTCTTATTCTCCAACAGTAACGATCACATGTCATAACCATCACAACATAGCAAAACTGCATAGAGTTTTAATTAAAAACTTTTTCAGCCTTTTATTTTTTTAATAAATAATGTTTACTGTGAAAATACAACACTATGATCAATTGTTAGCTCTAGAACAAGCAGTACCACTGTCATTGGCATATGCTAATGTACTGATCCCATAATGATTGTGAGGGACTGCGGTACAGTGGTACAGCGAGATGCCAGTACACACCCTGTCATGTGAATTTTAACAGACTCAACAATAAAACCTGCTCTACTGACAAGACAAATTGGGTTAACAAATGTGTACTTGCCAGGGGTCAAAAAAGTACAGAGAAACTGTACCTGCATTAAATTACGTTATGTGTACTGCATAAAAAGCTTTACTCAAATTATACTTATACATATATAACCAAAAATGTACTTGAGCGAAAGTAAAAAGTGTACGTTTACTTGTACTTGTAGTATTAAATATTAAGGTTTGGCTTTATAAACTGACTCATGCATTCAAATGACAGAGGAGACTTCCTCATTAAAGTCAGTTTAGACTGGAATAGACTTGTTAGTCATTTTTAGTAATTTTAGGCACATTTAACATGGAATAGACTTTCTGCAGAATATGTACTTTTCAAGCCAAGGTCTAAATGAAATTAAAGGTATATTTTTCCCTCCTTGGAAATATAAGTAAGTGTGCAGTTTCTGTGCCACTAGAAACATTAAAAATAATGATTGTTTGACTGTAAGCAGGTTTCCTGAACACTCCCCAATTACAATTATAGTAATGAAGTACAATTATTTTGAGTACCGTCCAGCCCAGTACCTGCAAATACAGTATGCAGCAGCACTTTTTGGACACTAAAGTCAAGGCAGACTTAAAAATATCTATTGTTTTATCATTTAAAACAGATTATTTTTGTGAAATGTAGTCTTGAAAAGTTTGTGTTGTATTATATTTATGCCACTAGGTTTGCTATTGTTATATCATGCAATGACATCATACATTTGTATGTGCAGTATAGAGAAAACCTCATATGAAAGCAATCTGTTATGTCTTGCATGACAATACAGTGAGCTGCATTGTGTGCCACTGTACAAGGGACTCTTCTTGTCTTTTGTGCTTCATTATTGGAGGAATTACAGCAGCAGCCAGTTTCGGGTTGTGGGTGTTCTACACAAAATACCACACCAGCCATTCCCAGCGGTTCAGGGTTTTCCTGATGACTCACTTTGTGTGTTTGATGACTACTACTGTATATGCTTTTTATGGGATCACAGATCATGTTGGGTGTGCTATTTTGGAATGTGGCTTTCAGGCACTGCCAGGTCAATGGGTCAGATTGCATTTGCATCTACTGTACAAAAAGGAAAAGATGTGAAAGTTATTTCATTTATATATTCTACACTGTGTGCATATGTGTGTCTTCCTGCACTCTGTAAATCAGAAAATATAGTGACCTCATCACCAAATGTAAAATAAAGAATATATCACAAAATAGAGATGTCATGATAAGTGGGTTTTTAGTGATTAACTCTCTCTCACACAAACATTCATGCAGATACAATGCATACAGTACAATATACACAAGGTGTACCATAGGCATGCTAAAAGAGCCTCTTAATACTCATTTAATGAATCCAAAAACCTACCCAAGCAAGCCTTATGAAAACATTTTTAAATGAGTCACAATGTTTTGTACTGCTTTTTGGGCTCAAGTTATGCGAGATATGTGAACTCAAATAAAAATGTGAAATGTGGACATTTGCTGTAGCCACAGTGTTGTGGTCCAAAAGCAACTGTTATATGACTTGATAAATATTCTGCACTGACTGGATCAAACTGGTGACCTACAGACCTTACGGAAGCCTCTTAATTTGAAAAGAAAAGTCAAAATGTTTAAAACTGTCTGTCTGTTCCTTAACATGTAAGCAGTGACACACACTCACAATTATTACATGCAATAGGCCTCATTTAAATATGGGGGCATCAAATCTATGCTCACATGTTGCTTTTGTGCAGTTACTCTTTGCAAAGCACCTGGATTACACCTAGAAGTTGCACACACAATCTGTCATACTGAACAAGCAAATTACTACCCTCTTTACATCTCGGTAAATCAGAGCCCAAAGCTCCTAAACCACATATAAACCATAGGCTATAGGATTATATTGATTATGCAAAACTAATGACGAGCTCTGCTGCTGACAGGCTTTTTGAATTTAATACATTTCTGGAACTACAACACTGCCATTATGAATGGTTACAACAAGTACATGGAAGTACTTCTGTAGAAGAGCAAGACACATGTACTGTATACCTATTTTTGATAAAAAAAAAAAAAAAAGTATCCAATTAATCAAGAACTAAACAAGGGGCCATCTTCATGCATGAGTTATTCAATGATTCCCTCAACAATTTGTTCAAAAGCACTGATTCCAATGTCAAAACACTGCTCCATTGTTTTTTTAGAGATAATACAGGTGCATCTCAATAAATTAGAATGTCATGGAAAAGTTCATTTATTTCAGTAATTCAACTCAAATTGTGAAACTCGTGCATTAAATAAACTCAGTGCACACAGACTGAAGTAGTTTAAGTCTTTGGTTCTTTTAATTGAGATGATTTTGGCTCACATTTAACAAAAACCCACCAATTCAACAAATTAGAATACTTCATAAGACCAATAAAAAAACATTTTTAGTGAATTCGTAAGAATAATGGTAGTACAAGGCACTCGAATCTTATTCAAAAAAATTTAAAAAGCCTTTATTTCATCATGGCTATAAGTTTTAAGAAATAGTTCACCCAAAAATGAAAATTCTGTCATCATTTACTCACCATCCACTTGTTTCAAACCTGTATGAGTTTCGTTCTTCTGCTGAACTTAAAAGAAGACATTAAAAAATTGCTAGTAACCACACAGTTGATGGTAGCCATTGAATTCCATAGTACCTTTTTGCATACTATGGAAGTCAATGGCTACCGTCAACTGTTTGGTTACCAACATTCTTCAAAATAGAACTATCCCTTTAAAGCATTGTTAGGCTGCATTAATTAGGTCAACCGGGACCGGGAACACTTCCCATAACACCCGATGTACTCGCTACATCGTAAGAAGAATGGCATCTAGGCCTAATCCCCTTTGTAATCGTTAACATTTTCATAAGTAACTGTAATTTAATTACACATTTTTTCTTAGTAACTGTAACTGATTACAGTTACATTTATTTTGTAATTAAATTACGTAACGCCGTTACATGTAACTAGCTACTCCCCAACACTGATCGTAAGAATGGCATCTACACTAATATTAGTATCTATATAGTGACCTCATCACCAAATGTAAAATAAAGAATATATCACAAAATAGAGATGTTATGATAAGTGGGTTTTTAGTGATTAACTCACACACAAACATTCATGCAGATACAGTGCATACAGTACAATATACACAAGGCGTACCATAGGCATGCTAAAAGGACCTCTTAATACTCATTTAATGAATCCCACACCTACCCAAGCAAGCCTTATGAAAACATTTTTAAATGAGTCACAATGTTTTGCACTGCTTTTTGGGCTCAAGTTATGCGAGATATGTGAACTCAAATAGTCAAGGAAACATGGACATTTGTTGTAGCCACAGTGTTGTGATCCAAAAGCAATTGTTACATGACTTGATAAATATGCTGCACTGACTGGATCAGACTGGTGACCTACAGATCCGACAGAAGCCTCGTAATTTGAAAAGAAAAGTCGAAATGTTTAAAACTGTCTGTCTGTTCCTTAACATGTAAGCAGTGACACACACACTCACAATTATTACACGCAATAGGCCTCATTTAAATATGGGGGCATCAAATCTATGCTCACATGTTGCTTTTGTGCAGTTACTCTTTGCAAAGCACCTGGATTACACCTAGAAGTTGCACACACAATTTGTCATACTGAACAAGCAAAGACCCATCTCTTTAACTTGGCACACATATAACACACAATCATATTTCTATAATTCAAATCCGTTAAAGGGGTCATATGATGTGATTTCAAGTTTTCCTTTCTCTTTGGAGTGTTACAAGCTGATTGTGCATAGATAAGTTCCCTGAAGTTGCAAAGACTAAAGTCTCAATGTGTGTGTGCGTGTGTGTGTGTGTGTGCGCATGAGAGAGAGAGAGAGAGCGCGAGAGCAAGAGAGAGAGAGATAGAGAGGGAGTCACATCACAGTGGAGTCAGCTGTCTTAACCGTGGCTTGTGTAATGCAAACACATACCATCTTCATCACTGTGTCTGTCAAGCGACTCTGTTCCCCTTTCGGGCTCTGTCTTTACATTTATTTTGAAAGATGAAGCTCGCGATTATGGTAAGGGGCGTTACATTTCCGACGAGTGCTTGCGGTGTTCAGCCAATCACAATGCACTGGGTCAGCTGGCCAATCAGAGCAGACTGCGCTTGTCGGAAGGAGGGGCTTTGTAGAAAACGAAGCGTTTGAGAGAGGCGGGGCATAGAGGACCTACAATAATGTACAGTATTTGAAAAAGAATGTGTTTTTTGAACATTAAAGCATGTCAACATATTCTGTTACACCAAATACACAAAATAATGATCTTTAAAAAAGCATCATATGACCCCTTTAAAAGATTGTTAGGCTGCATTAATTAGGTCAACCGGAACCGGTAACACTTCCCATAACACCCGATGTACAGTACTCGCTACATCGTAAGTATGGCATCTACGCTAATATTAGTCTCTTTCATTCTTATTCCAAGATCACTGTAGCCATACGGATCCAGTCTGTATCCAGATCAGATGGTGGATCAGCACCTAAAGACGACCTCTACTGCCCTGAATGTCAGCGGAGACCATGACAACTAGATGCGCCCCAGAAACATATCCCCTGTGAAGACCTCATCACCTCGACGACCAGACAAGTCCTCTGCACCTGTGTTGCAGCCTGGAATTAAACCACGCCATGCTGGTTTCGCCAGGCCAGAGGAGAACTGGGCCCCTGACTGAGCCTGGTTTCTCCCAAGGTTTTTTCTCCATTTCTGTCACAGATGGAGTTTTGGTTCCTGGCCACTGTCGCCTTTGGATTGCTTAGTTGGGGAAGAGAGCGGAACTGGATGATGACATCACTGAATCATCAATGAACTGACTTTAGCTGGAAAAAATGACTCTGTTATTGTCTTCTTGCATTGTTGACAAACTATTTTCCTGTTTGACATTTTAAAGCTGCTTTGACACAACCAGTATTGTATAAAGCACTATAAATAAAGGTGACTTGACTTGACTTGACTTGACGACGTAATATAATCAACCAGATACTCCCTATGCCAGGATCTGCCACTGCAGATACTGTATGTTACTTTTATTTTGATTGGCAGAATTTTTCTACAATTTTGTTTTAAATGTTACTACTCTTCTTTCAAATGTTCGCCATGATATGAAAAAGAAAAAGAAAACTTGACACATAATCAACATCTGTCAACTGTTTTGTCAGAGCAACCAAACCTGCAGTACATTAACTGCAGCCTGAGTAAATATGTAAAATTTGCACGCAACAAAATATGACTTGAAAAATAAAATGGCTGCCACACAGACAACAGACCTTGGAATGTATTATTAAAAATGAGAGAATCACTTCATGCAGCACCCAAAAGTTATTCTTTTAAATTGTCTGTGATTGTATGAAAAAAAAGCTTTGCAAAATTCAAAACAATACTGTCAGATGAAAAACTTCAGACATCTAATTTCAGGAGGTGATGACTGTAAGTGGCAAGCAGTCTTGGGTGACTGAGTTCATACTCCCCAAAAGTGTGTCAATAGTTGTGCAATATGCAACCCTATCTGCAGTCTCCATTGATGGAAGCAAACACACATAAACAGACTGACGGAGAGTAGGAGCTGGAGAGGGAATCTGGACTAGGGCAGGGAGGAGACAGGGTGAGGAAAGGCGTGGGGGAGGGGCAGTGTACCTTATCACTGGACAATTTCAGCATAACACCTGCCTGTCCTCACATCTGTCAGCACTGTCACTCATGTACTGCATGTGTCTGTATACAGGAAACATGCTAATGCCACTAAAAGTTTTACAACCAAAGCAATGAGGTGCAATTTTAGCATTTTATAATATTTTTTTAATTATAACAAATAAACTTTATCCATTTAATTATTAATTTATTTTCTGGCAAGTGTGCATTATTAGCGGTACTTCCATGTATGGCCAAAGGCTTCTGTATCACTCTATTTGCTCAAACAGGGACAAGACAAAGAGTGACAAAGAGTACGAACCAAGTTTAAAAAAAAGATAGAAAAGAGGCGAGAAGGGGTATAAGACTTTTAGCAAAGTTTCGCAATATCTAGTCTCAGCTTCAGGCACCATGTCCACGGACCACACAGTCTGTTCACTGAGAGTCTAATGCATATAACTCTCAAAAATGGCAAGCACTGCCTAAAATCGCCTGTTCCAAATGGCTGGCACTACCCCTGAAAAGAAGGGCATACATGATTTTTATCAGTTAAGTTTTACTTGAGGCACTTACTAATAAGTAAACTTGATACATGAGCAGAATCTGATATTACAGTTGTTTTCTGATATCTGCCAAATACATAAATAGATAAACTGTGGCTGGTCATTGTACATGTCAGATGGTTGGTCTCTTTCTAAGTAAGTGGGCAGTTCTTTTCCAGAATAAGCTACAATAAGGACCAGACTTTTACCGCAAGTCAAAAGTCCGGCTATGTGAGACTATTCAAAAAGTTCACTTACTCACTGCATTACTAAAGTTTACAGTTGTCTCTCATTCTCACTCCCCTTTACAAACTCTCTTTTTGTATGCTGCCGAGATTATTTTCCCCACAACCCCTTGTGAGTCTTCCCAAGGATCTACTCTCTTCTTTCTCCTTCCGTTCCCTCTCCCACTCTTTTCTCTCGCTATTGGCCTGCTGTCCTGGCCTCAACTTTCTTTGCACGCGGACTCTCCCCTTTCAAAAACAACTGCGAGAGCAGCCAAAAACACAGAGGGAGACAGAACACTGTACAATGACCGTGTCTCTAAACTGCATTGCTCTGGCACAGACTGACATCATGTGCTTTGGGGAAAAGATGCATGTTTGTTTTCCCCATGTTTGTATATGCGTGTGTGCAGAGGTCAGCTGCTGACAGGCACCAAGAATGAACAGCACTTGTCTCTGTGTGATGTTATGTGTGTATTTAGCATACAGATTTCTTCTCATGTGTGCTGTGTGCATGCTTCACTCATCCTGCCTTGTGTTGTGACACGTCCCTCTATCTGCACACTGGAATTTCTACCTCTCTGTGTATTCCTACTGGAATCCGGATGGCGCTTTGCCCCGGTAGAGAAAGTGGAATGCGGAACGCCCCCTCTCCCCCTTCTTGTATCAGGCCATAGAGAGCCCAAGACCAAGTTAAAGATGTTGTTCAATACACTCTTATATAGCTCCCAGCTGTGTGGAGCTGGCCAGATCTTTGGTGCTCGAGTGGCCTGGAATGTTTGGAGTGCAAGCATGCTGGAAAGCTCAAATCACCAACAACAATCTCTTGGAGATGGAGTAGAAAGAGAAAGAAGGAGAGAGAGACAAAGAGAGAGAGAGAAAGACAAGGCGGTAACATGTTTCAAAGTCTGCCTCACCCAAAAAACAGAGGTTTTAGTTCCATGACAGATAACAAATGGCTGGAAAAACATGCAATTGTGTTCCTTAACTGTCTTCAACTGCTAGTAATTATGCATTTACTGTTCTCATTGTTTGTCAGGTTTGCATTGTCCAAATAACACAATCAGCCTTAAACCTATAGATATGAATCTGAGTTTAAACATTTGTCACGGCAAGTTCCATTAACTCATAGACATGCATCATAGCATAAAAAGTTATTGATTAATCCACAAATCAAAGTGAAATAACACAGAATGTCCTTCTGTAACTGGTCTTATTATTGAAATGCAAATACAGTTGATGGGTGTTTCGCACACAAACACTATTAATGTTTATCATGCATTTATTCTTGCTTTAGAATACTCTGATTCATTTTTAATACAATACAGCAGTAGGGTGTGGTGTGGATTATGACCAGACAGTCAGTGTTTACTCAGCTGTGCGAATTCCTCAAAATTTACGGGGAGAAATGTGGAACCAATATGAGTTCATTACAAAGTGCCATGCACATCAATTATATAGGGAAGGACTGAGTTTACTGTAACTGTAAACGTGCATTACGTGTTGCTGAAGCGCAGGGGTTTTCAATCTTAGCAGGGTCAGGATCTTTCAGCCAGACTCTTACCTAACCCATGGATTCATAGGATTAACAAAACTAAATTTTCTTTTGTAATGATTAAAAACATTATCTAAAGTATAACATTTAACAGATTGTTGGAAAGTAAAAAAAATTGATATAGTTGGGCTGTCATAATGTCATGACCCACTAACGCCCCTTGAGTATCTTTAGGGATCCCTGGTTGAACATCCTGGGTGTAGTGGAATCCTGAACCCATGTAATTTACACCAGTGACACTCACAGATTTGTTGTGCGTGTGTTTACAAAACAAACACTGGCTGTATCTCAAAACATACTGAGCTGCCTATATAGACAGCATTCGTGGGCATCATGTGCACCTGCAATATTTTTAACAAGAATGCACCTAATGAATGTGTTCTACAAAGGCATTTAGATAGGTTTTAAGACACAGCCAGAGCATGACAACAGATTAACAGTCCTCCTAGTGGACGGTAAGCCTACGAAGAAATTGCTAAAATGTTAAAAATTGCTAAAATGAAGTGGTTTTTTTTTGTTGTAAAAGGATGTTTTAATCGTTATGCTTACAGCATTTTGATTCTACTCATTAACATAATTTCTATAAAAAAATTGTGTTTTCAGAATTTCAAATCTATTTTTTTTCAGTGAAGAACAACTGAGAGGGGTTGAAAAAGTGCAATGAACAGTAGGTTATAAGTGCAATCACACGTTGTCACTGGCACCACTTTGATTTAAAATTTAAGGCAACAATTAAACTGAATTTTTATTACTATTTTAGTATGTAGCAATGTTTCAAGGCGGACTAAGGTGAGCTTAAGAAAAGAAGGAATTGCGTTTTAAAAACTGAGAAAAACTCAAACGAATGCACATATGGGCTAAAACAGTCAATCACACTAAATACAGACAATAAAACATTAAATAATATTTCAAACTTAAAGTTTCTTTTAAAAAACACTTACCTTTGATGTGATTTCGCCTCGTGAATCTTTCGGGTTATGCGCGTCAGTAAAGTGCTCACTGCCTTCTACTTACAAAACCATACGGTTTTGTGTCCTTCTTCCATAAAGATAAAAGAAAAAGGAGTTAGTCATTGAGCTGGGACAGCTCAAAACTCTTGGGAGGGACAGCAGATGAAGACCAATAGTTCTGAGATCCTGTAAAGACGGGCTTCGGTTCGGAGTCTCTTCCAAACAGAGCAGACGAAGTGTGCTCGCGTGGTGCTGATGCGAGTTTTCTGTCTCGCCCTTTTGCTTCTGTCACGCCTTTGAAAAGAGATTGATACAATTATCTCTCTGCTTTGCCACAACTCTAACGGAATGCAGTTCGGGATAGCAACGTATACCACAAACCCCCCAAAAATGACCAAACAAAGCAGGTCTTTCAGCTGGTTTGGGGATAAAATGAATCGCGCGAATCAAAACGTCGCTGTGTGAATCATGCGAGACCATCAGCGCGATAACAGGGAATGTAACTTTTTATTATGCAGTCCGGAAATGTGTCCAAGTTGTCTATGGGCGGTCAAAAAACTACACGCCTGCGATTCCTTTGTCTCCCCTAACCCATCCTCCCACCCTGTAACATGTGAGCTGCCCCTGTCTGTCACAGTCGCGTGCTCACCCTATCGCCTCGAGTCGCCTTTTGCCCCTAATGCCCGCTCTGGCTGCTGTCGTATGCTGTCCACTTGCTGTCCTGTCAAGTCCACTGACGAACGCCAGCGCCTATTAACAGCGTGACGACACTGACACTGACACCACAGCGCCACTCCCATCCATTCATAAAGTAGAGCGCGAGCGATTCCGCCTACAGCTCGCGCTGGAGCGCGCGGACTGTCCACGGCGCGTGTTGGGTCAGAAGGCTGAAATTTCGCTCAAAGGTTGAAATTGCGCAAATGATGGAGTGGGACGTGTGTGCAAACGGTTGTGTTTGCTAACACGGCCACTAGTGTGTTCTAAACATAGATGAATGTTGAAATTTAGCTATGAGCTAATGTGGGTTCACAATACTGTGATTAAGTACATGCTATTAATAACACACATAAGGTAAACATTGCCGTCGATGAATTTATTTCCATGTAATCAGTGACTTTCTCTTAAGGAATACATGACAGTAAATATTTACAGTGCCAGAACAAAATAAATTAAAGGAATGTAAATATTTAAATTGTTGTTATCAAAATATGAAAACGAGGATAAACAAAATATTACAAGGGATTTTAATTTCACTCTAACTCTACGTTTATTTATTTTATTTGTGGGTTTTATTTTTGAGTAGTGATGGTTTAACTTAATGTAATACGCAGAAAGTATAATAATAACAATAATGACAATTTTCTATAGCACCTTTAAAGGAGCTTCTCATAGCGCTTTACAATGTAAGAGTATACCGTACATGTAATATTAAAACAGGAATACAGAATAAACAAAAGAGCACAGGAAGATAAAATAAACAGAAACAGCAATGATTATCACAATCAACAATAAGCTTGCTTAAAAAATATGTTTTTAAATGCGTTTTAAAAACGCAAAGAGACTGTGCTTCCAAATTTCAACTGGAAGTAGGTTCCACAACCTGGAAGCAGATATAGAAAAAGCTCTGTCACCCATGGAACGTAAACTTGAATACCCGTAACGTAACGTTTGAGGGACACCAAACAGACCCTGCTGAGAAGAGCGAAGACTTCGATTTGGAGTATAAGGCAGGCTATTAAAAGGTGAGATAAATACTCCGGGGCCAGACCGTGGAGATCGTGGTATTTCACTGGCTTGCAACACTTCCCAATTCAGTCTGCTGACTAGTCACAATGTCTCCTATCATTCAGGAAAGGAGAGGCATGTTCTATTATACAATCGTTTTGCTACAAATCACCTTTTCTACAGAAAACAGAGATCACTACCTGCTTTTGAATATACTGACAGGGATATTTATGAGTAGTTGTCACTTTGTTATCTTTCACACAAAGTTTTGCATTTTACTAAACAAGTACTGACATAGACCCACAGGGGACACACTCACTGGTGAGCATAAAGCATGTTAAACGTGCTCCACTGTGCAGTCGGTTCACCTCTGCTGGACCTGTCAGAGCGCTTCACATATGGCCTACATCAGTGACACGCATGCAGCTCCATCTCATTACAAACGCACCTGGGGCACATTCAGCAGGGTTTGTTATTCTAGAACATTTCAGCAAATTTCAGAGAACAGAATCCCACTTGTGATATGAGACTGATCCATAACTTAAACTTAAATAAACACTCTTGGGAAAATATTTGCTCATCAATATTAAAATGTTAGACTGGTCTGAATGAACAATAATATTAATAATAAAAAGGTGAAACTAAAATAAATAAATAAATAAAGCCAAAAAATCATTTATTTGTACTAAAAGATTTGTTAAAAATAAGTAAATACAATAAAATATTTTTTTTAGAAATGATTCTGTCATCGCACGGACAAAGCAAGATTTTTCCTTCTGTTTGCAAAACAGAACACTGTTCCATAATGAATAAGAATTACTAGGTGATGCTGTTTACTGTTCATTGATCTTAGAACTTTCTGAGAAGTGACCTGATATTCCCTCTTGTTCTTAAGTAAAGGGGTGGTTGATCAGCTTTTTTCGAAAGCTTGATTGTGTTTATGGAGTGCAGTGTAACGTGTGTTCATGCTTCGTTTAAAAAAAAAAATCATTATTTTCACATATTTTACCTTTATTCACACCGTAGTTTCCATTCTCGTCAAAACGGTCTGTTGAGTTCCTGGTTCTATGAAGCCCCTCCCTCAGAAATACGCAATGGGCTCTGATTGGTTAGCGGGCTCAGTGTGTTTGTGATTAGCTAACCGCCTACTGCACGTTGTCTGGAAACGTCACGCCCCCGTCTTTGCCATTACGGGTAGTTGCGTGTTCCTGGGAGCGGGGCTTATGTAAACATCGGGTTTTGTGATGTCACAAACCCAGGATGAAGCTCGTTGTAGTCCCTACCAGACGTTTTTTGTAGTCCTTAAACAGTGATTTCTTTAAAAGAAAATATCTCCCTTTGCATTGAACTCTGAGCGTTGTAACTTTGCAGACGTTATTTATGCTCTAACAGCAACATTACACACTAACTAAAGTTCAAAAAGTGAAATCATAATCAACCACCCCTTTGAGTTTTTCTGAATAATTATGTCACACACTGTTTTTTGCTGAGGCTGAATGACCGGTGAACAGTATGGCAGAAACATATCAGGCTATTCAAGTTATAGCCATGTATTATTAGTTTATTATTAGTTATTTGCGATTTGCAAAATATAGAATTGGATTCAAAAAATGGTATGAGGTATCTACTTAAAAAAATATGGCAACAATATTACAGGTAAAATTTTGAGTAGTTTTTAAGGCTTGATTTTTTAAAAATGGAATCTACCTGAATAAATCATGTAAAATCTTCTAAATTATTTAATCTATGACGCAATGATTTTATATTATTAGTGAAACGTGCTCATTTATTTTACATTGATACTCAAAAGTCCATGATTTGTAAATCCTGTTTATATTTGACTTTGAGTTATTTTGTTCAATTAAAAGACTGTATACAGCCAAATAATTCAAATAGGAAAACAACTTTACTGCACTAGCATTAGCAAAGCTATTGCTGATTGAACAAATCATCATGCCTCATAGTGGTATGCAGTTATCCATAACCATAAGCTCTACTCTTCTGGAGAGTGGTAACGATAGAAACTTCAACACAACAGAAACTCTTTCAAATGTCAAACATAACTGAACATTAAACTAGAGCTGTGCAATTAATCGAATGCGATTGTCATGCGCATCTCGTCAGTAAAGCCGGTTCCGTGATTAGTAGTAAATCGTCATCACCTGCTTTCAGATGGAGAGGCATTTACTACACAGAACCATAGTTCACTGACAATTAGGCAATATTGCGTTCATTATGCAGATTGAATCGCCTGCGATAATGAACGCGATATTGCCTAATTGTCAGTGAATTAAGGTTTTGTGTAGTAAATGCCGCTCCATCTGAAAGCAGGTGATGGAGATTTACTACTAATCACCGGCTTTACTGATGAGATGCGCATGACAATCGCATGAGATTAATTGCACAGCCCTACATTAAACATTAATAGATGTTTCCCTTTACTTAAAAACACATAAAGTAGCACTTAATTTCAATATTTACTCTCCATATCCAGCCATATGCAAAGCATGATGGGAATTAACAATCACCACCAAAATAAAACGGCAACATTGAGCTAATTCTCTTAAAATAAACAGGTAGCCTTCCTTTCTTTAATTTTTTTTTTCAGTTTAATCAGTTCCTCAATTCAAGCCTAAAAACTGCTTAAGTTTCCTTAAAAAATATGAGGAAAACATAATCTCTTGGTTTTATTAGTTCTCAATATTTTCTATACAACACTGAACCACGATTTCTTTACTAAAATATACACACTATTTTTAATTATAACCTTAATTTTTTTAATGAAAATTACAAGTCCCATGATTAATTTTTACAGTGTAGTTAAACTTCCCTTAAAGGTATAGTTCACCCAAAAATGTAAAAGTAAATGATTGTCATAATTTACTCATTCTAATGTCATTTCAAACCTGTATTCATTTGTTTGTTTATCTGCAGAACATGAAAGAAAATATTATAAAGAATTGGTAACCAAACTGTATATTGGTTACAGGTAATTTAACTAATTATTTTAAAACAGTATGGCTTATCTAAAATTTTATATTCAGCTCTTCTTGGAATAATAAATATATATATTTTGGTAACACCGAGTCAACCCAGTCAAGTCCCCTTTATTTATATACCGCTTTACAATATTATTGCCAAGATTGTGCCAAAGCAGCTTTACAGTGTTAAACAGGAAAATAATTTTTCAATAATACAAACAAAAAATTAAGTTCTGCTATAAAGCAGCTCTAAAAAGAGCACAATAGTAAACAGTCAATTTTCCAAAGTCAGGTTTAAGTCAGTTCATCGTTCATTTAGTGACGCCAACATGCAGCTCAGTTCATTTTCATCCAATAGTGTCTGTGCAATCAAGTCTACAATAATGTCAAAAATTAAGTGTACTCAACTAAGCAAGCCAAAGGCTACAGTGGCAAGGAACCTAAACTCCATCGCGTGACAGAAATGGATGACAGAAATAAATAAATTTATCAGTGTCATTTTCCAAATTTGAAGTTCAGGGTATTTTGACCCACTGCTTTGTGCTTGGTGTGAATGGAGTTAGAATGAACGTATATAGACCAAGAGGTATTATCAGGTGGGGTTATTTAAAATACCAGTCTCTGTCCAAACTAAATGACCCAGTTTATTTAACTTTGTGGCAACTGGCGATTTCACCAGGGTTTTCAGACATCCTGGGATCTGTTCCAAGAAAAAAGCTCCCTCATGCTTGCCACTCTGTTCCACAAAGTACCGTCTAAAGTAGGCCAGTAGGATGTGTCCAGACTCGTCCCTTTCAGTTAAGATATGATGTGTCCCTGAAGCATTTGAAAAATCTGTCTTCATCTTATTATCTAGAAATAATGAAGTATTGCACCTGATTCATGGGTTCCACACAATCAAGTGACACTTTTGGTATTTCTAAATCTAGATTTCGGTGAAAATACTGTATCTTACCCATGATACTCTGCAAAAGTTCATGATGCCTATTCACAGCAATGTATAAAAACTGATATATTTTGTTTACCAAGATGAAATTATCAAAATGTATTTTGGAGGAAAAAAATCAATATAAGAAAATTTGAGTCATGAGATATAAATGTGAAAACCATAAATACAACACCCTTCAGTGTCGCTATAATAGTCTGGTTTTGCTGCTAGTCTATTTTTGAGTGAAATAAGTATGAACAAATATATTAATAAGCATTTATAACATGTGAGTTAAAAATGGCTCACTATTTGGCAGGTATTGCATTAAAATTACCCTTTTTATTCATGCATTTAGAACTGCTTATCAATTATTTATAATGCATTTGTAAACAAGTTATTAGTCATTTATGAACACCTTTGTAAACCCTTTACAAAGGGAACCTTAATGTAAAGTGTTACCTATATTTCAAAAACAACGATGGAAAAACTGAACAATCTACTCATTATTCCAAATACATGAGTACACTTTTATTGCATAAACGTGTAAAACAGTTCGTATAGAGTGTTTTCTGTGTATAGGCAGCCTACAATACAACAGCAAGCTGTTGCTGATTCCCTTATTCCAAAGTGTCTTTCCCAGCAGTTTTTTTGCTCAGGCTTCTACCTGAAACTATTGATGTACCCGTGGGCACAATGGGGAATAAAGGTGACTTCAGTGCAGTCCAATGCCTCTCCCCGTTCTCCCAGGGGGGTAAAGTGCTGATCATTGGGTTGGAAAGACCTTGCGTAGGCTGATTCTAACAAAGCCAATGCTAGCCAAAGCCATAGACACATGAAAGACTAGAGGTTATGCCTGGCCAGATCAATTTCTCTCAGCAACTAACTCTCCATGTCCCTAGCACTGAACAGACAGAGCCCACAATGGCTTGTTTTCTGTGGTATAGAGCCGTGCCATTCTCCTCACTGATCCACTTTACAAAAGCCCATTACAGAGGTGCCAATTGAGCTTGAACAATCACCCACAAAAGCTGTTATTTACATAGGTTCTGTCCCCTAGGCTCAACCCATCTGCCCAAATAAAAAAAAAACTGTCCAGTGGCGGACTAGTTGAGCTCTTCTCACTGTGCGAGCACTTTTGGGTCCAACCACAGAGTCAAGATCATTGAGTCGTAAATACATGGAAGCTTTTTTTTAGGTAAGGATATGAGAGCTAACAAATAATTAGAAATATTTATGTTTTGTACATTTCATGACATAAATAATAAAACTTTTAATACAGATAACATAATAAAAAATGATTTATTTTAATTGTTTTTTATATTTTAAAACATATTATATTTTATTAATTATTAGAAATACTAAAAATAATACAAATAATACACCTACCACAAATATACAAGTAACCTACAGTATCTGTTACATTCTTTTCATTACTCTCTCTCTCTCTCTCTATCTCTGTATCTACATTGCATTGTAAAATATATTTCTGATTTATGGTAATTGATAGAATTTATAATCTGACTTTAAAATGTTAAGATTTTATCTCTGTTGTATGTGCAGAGAGTCGAAAAAGCATTTCACTGTATAAATCATATTATTTATGGTTGTGTGTGTGTGTGTGTGTGTGTAACAAATTTGAATTTGACATTTGAACAATTCATTGACAAGCCAAGACAAAATAAACAATAAATTCAAATTGCAATAAATGTCGAGGTACATACTGAATTGAAAAGTGGGCAGAAAGCTTTCTTCAAAAACACAATTAAATCAAAATGAAAATCAAAAAGTCAAAATGAAGTAAATCTGTTTGTTCACGACTAAAATTAACATTCTTAATTTAAAATGGCCTTAATAGATTTTATCTGGGGAAAACTGTGTCACTAAAGCCCATCACAGTTGGATAGCAGGTGTTGAACTGAACTACTGAGAATTGAGGTTTTGCAGGCAGCCCATCCACACACCTGCGCTGTGCCAGCCCCCCTCACGCTCTACCCTGCGTTTCTCTAAAATCAGCATGAGACGGTCTGATCTGGGCTGGGCTGCGTAGCCCAACTGTACCTGCCACATGCCCATCCTCAGCGTGGCTCTCCACTGAGCACTATGAATAGAAACTTAGCGAACGAGAGATAAGCAGTCGGCTTTGGCACATGCCACACTCCTAGCAGCACTTTGGGGTTGCCATGGAAACAGGGACGAGTACAGCTAACGCTGCCCCAACATCTTCCTATCATGCCCACTCAAGATCATTAACATTGCACGTTTATTTCCTAACCTCCATGACAGGTGAGAGTCTTCTTCTGAAATTTGAGGGTCAATGGAGTTTGGGTCAGCAGATTATTAATATAGCTCAGGTGAAAAACCTTCTGCTTCATATTTGTGAGAATTTTCTCAAATTGTTTCTCACAGATTATGAATGCATCCACTCAGGTTTACAATGCTTGGTAGCAATATCATATGTTCCAGACTGTTGTTCTGAATGAACCCTATTCACATATCCGGGTATGGAATGCGGAAGTAAACTTTAGCACTGTAAACATCTGTAGAAGTAGCCTACACGATTCCCATTTGCTCCATCAAAAAAATAAATAAATAAAATAAAAATTCGATTTTCAAGAAGTCAAATGTTGGCGGCAGTCATTTCATCAGCAGCTGAATTAAAAATGCCAGGTTGATATGACAAATTTTGTTATAAATGTGCATTATTATTAGGTATATTATTTATATTAAAAAATTAATGACGTTTTACTGTGGGAATGCTTCATCGTAGTTTAGCTAAAGGAGCAATGCATTCAGAACAACAACATGATTTATAGTGATTATAGAATGACATTTCTTTTAAACAATTTAGTAAACAAGAAGATTGTAACGTTTCCACTGAGGCGAGCGTTGTAATAACCCAAGTGCAGTTTATTAATATCCAAGAATGAGCAGATACACAATAAACAATGACTTGACTCGAGTCGAGTCACCAACAGCAGGTTACACAAACAAAGCTAGACATAAGAGAAATGGCAACATGAGGGCTATTTATACACAAGACTAAATGACTAAACAAGGAACACCTGTGAACAATCAAGACAATGACCCAATCACAAAACAAAACTAAGAACCACATTACCAAATCAACCAATAAGAACAAGACACATGAACAAGACAACCAATAGCAGGATTACATAAGGGCAAGGGAAACACATGACAGGAACCATAACTAAAACAAAAAAAGATCTACCAGAAAGAGTCAGAGGGTAGGTGAACGTTTACATGGTTTTTATTCCATAAAGAATTTACAGATGGTAGCAAGCTGCAATGAATCAAGTCTAGTTACATGGAAAGGTTTTTTGGCATAGGCCCTGTCCTTTGTCCAAATCCTGGTGATGCAGATTTGGCTGGTCCTGCCTGAAGATGAAGGCAGAGGTGGCGCCTACCCCTGGACGGACAGGGACCAACCTGGTGGTGGTGGGGAGGAGGATGGAGGGTAATGTCAACGTCACCAACTGCGAACATAAAAGAGAAAGTTCAGTACTTATATACTCCAAGTGTCGAGCTGTGATTGGCCAATAACAGTTATGAATGAATGATGTGGCATTAGGAGTCTTCCTGGTAAAACCTTCATTGATGCTTTCATTTCCAAACTAATCTCAAGCAGAATCCACTACTGTGCATCTCCAAAACAGAAGGCCTGTCCAAATACCCACACTTGCGGTCTTTGCACTTGACCACTTGTCTACTTGCATGACATATTTTCTGTATTTGGCTCAAGTGTTGGCTCGCGATTTCAGAATGTGAGTTCCTGATTATCATGCATGATGGGATACACTTAGCCTCGAATACACAAGTGTGGGTTTGGTGTGCGTTAAGAGCACTGAGCTTTGGTGTTTTTAAGACCTGGGACAGTCTTGTGGACTTACTTGTTGTTGCATGCACACGCTCTCAAGTGGCCAAGACCACAAGTGTAGGTATTTGGACAGGCCCAGCATTTCATTCCTAAACAAATCAATGTTGTTTGAAAGAATTGGTTGAATAAATTATTCAATGACTCCCTTTTAGAGATAGTTACTTGTCTCCACCCACTGGCATAACCATATATCCAGCAGAAAGAGTCAATGAAGAATCCCCAACAAAAGGTGAGTGAAAAAAACTGTGAAAAGGACTAAATATAAGCACCCATGTTCAGTCAATCAAAGCTGAGGACCAGAACTAACGGTTTTATTATACTTATAATTATTAAATTAAATTTAAGCACAAGCAAAGCATTGTATTTTCAAATGAAATGAGCAAAATGTCTGATGACTATTCCCTAACCACTGGTAGAATCTGCTGCAGCATATCTCGGAGAGTAACAGTCTACTATTAAAGCCCACCTTCTACACTTCCTATTGTCAAAGGCAAACCTAAGATGCACTTCATTTGACCATTTTCATTTAGTGTCCGTCCTCATTAACTGTCTGGAATGAACTGACTAAATGTACAGACTGCCGTATTTGTCTTTCTGCTCCATTTAGATTTCTGCGTTGGTTCACCTCTGATCACGCTGTCCAGGCCGGAGTGCCCATCTGGAGGCCACACGGTCCATCAACCCAGTCTCCTATATAAACCCGGTCAAGAGGAGAATTGACCTATCGGTTAGCCCCGTCCCCCTTAGTTAATGTTGCTAACTCGGACAAACAAACAGGGTCATACAATGACAGCTGTAAGTGTGAAAACCTTGTTAAATTTTGGACAAAGAAGGACCACTTCTCATCAAGGAGCATTCAAGTGGGATTTAAATATGCCATGGAGGGATATATAAAAGATTTTAAAATAAATATGGTGGGTAACAAGATTAATTTGGAAGTGAGGCTTTACAGATCACAATGCAAGTGGGAGAAGCCTCATGTTACGGTTGTCATGATCGCAGATGACAACATCCAGAATCAACACCGTTCATGTACTGCAGGGTAAGATTAAATTAATTTACATTTAACTAGTTTAATATGGAGAGGCACTGAAATGTAGACCTTCGTTTATGTACACTGTACATGACGTGAGAACAGTTAGCTATTTAGGTTTGTACATTAAAATGGGCTCACTAATTTTAATTGTATCTTAATGAGAGTATGACAACCAGAAAATGAACGTTTTCGTCTTCATTGGGATTGGGGTTGAATCGGTTACTGCGCCCACATCATTGGATTAATACACCATGTGAACCTGCTGTGTACCAAAGATGAACAATCATGCACTAGTCTTCCACAGCCATCCTCTCAGGATACCTGGCATCAGTGTTACAAGTACCCCAGGCACATCGTTTTACCATTTTTGTAGCATAAACCCCATCAAACCGATAAGAGCTTCGGATCTTCCAATGTTTCTCTATGGCGCTGAAACCTAGAGATGTCTGAGTTTCGGTCCCCGTGCAACTGATTCTCAGCTGCCATTGGCTCATCTGCGTTTGAGGGGAGAGGCTTACCGATAGGTCAATTCCCTGTATAGGTGTTCTATTTCCAAGGCATGCCGATGTCACTGCCTCTAGGATCTTGTGACTGTGGTGTCTGGAATAGAGAACACTGACTGTTAATATGCTAAAGTCAAAATCTGACTTCATGTGTATCGATGCTGACATAATTTAAATTTGCTCGTGTTTTGGGTAGTAATTTGGATGGGAAAACGGACTGTAGTTCAAGTCTAGAGTCTCTTGGGTTTTAGGGGGGCTGAGAGGATTGTGTTTTAGTGTGCATGTAATTATGACTAGGTTAAATTTCTGCCCAGCACAGCAAATTTAGATCCTCTTTAGAGGGCAAAGGCCAGTGTGTTATGAGTGTAGTGGGTTTCCTTGAGTGACAGCACAGCTGGAGCATACAAACAAACAAACACACATACAAACATACACACTCAGAAGAAAATAAGAAAACAGTACTCCCATGTTTACTCATGGTAATTATATATTATGCAATTGATATGTCTCTGTTGTGGCCTGCAGCCAGTTCACTGGAGCTGTTATTGTTTTTTAATTTTTTAATATGCTAAAACATTGGCTAATTCTAAATCTAAATCCTTTGAGGCAAAATTTGCACTACATTGTTATATATTTAGCCAGCGAGTGAATGTTTGCACAAGCACACTGATAAGAAAAAATAACAAACATCTTTGCACGCACTATTGAGACAAGAAAATGTTGCTTACACTGCAATGTCAAAGTCCTGTTCCTGATTCAACAAATACTAACACTACATTTTGGACAAATTCAGAAATGTCAACAAAAACTAACGTCTACAACATGTCATTAAAATATGTTATGGATGAATACATGCAACTGCTCTAGATCTAAATCTTAAGTGTGTGTGTTTGAGTGCACCATGAAATCACCGGTTTCCCACGTGATACAGTTCAAAACATATTGACTTCAAAACTTGACATATGAAACCAGGTCTGAACACTCTGTGAAAAACTTACCAGGAACTCCCTGGTAAGACCTTGCTGCTCTGCAAACATGATTAGTTGACATAATCATGAAACTGTTATATAACTAAATATCTAACTAAAACATTAAGTTCAAAGTGTGGAGTGTTGGATTCAATCCTGAAAACATACTTCGCATTTGTTGTTTGAACTAAAAAGTCTTGTGGAAAGATGTTTCATCAGCTGAAGAGTTGGTATGTTGTTAAACAACAGTACAGTCCATTGAACACATTGCACTTCTAACCCCCACAGCATCGTTTTCATTCCTGTCAAAATTAATAATGCCACTACCCTGACTATAAGGTCTGTTCGGCATGGTATTTTGTCACCAAATATGGAAGAGAGTAAGATAACAATTGGATCTCCAATAGGTTAGAGCAAATAAGATTTGAAAGTGTTTGAAAATTGCCAATCATTTTTGAAAATACAACAACTTATGGTGATTTATAACTATTTTCTGTTTTGATGACTGATGTCACGATCAGGTTCAGAGGAAGATGATGAAAAAGGTTCAAACAGATGTCCACAAACAAAAGGTTCTTTAATAAAACAAACTCGGGTAATCCAATTACGAGAAGGCAACGTAACAGCATGTCTACACACAAACAATACCAGATGCCAAATGAATGAAAAGGAGGAACTTAAAAACACAGGGAGCTAGAACTCAAATGATGAACAGGTGATGACTCTTTAATCAGAAACCATAGTAACAAACAAGGAGCGGGAAACTTGAACAAATGAAAACAGGTAATAGATAGAAACAAATGAAAACAAAAACAAAGCAGGCAATTCGTGACAACTGATTTGTACGAATTCTTACAATCTAATTCATAGGTTTTTGTACGATCTGCTTACTGACATTTAAGTTTAGGGGTGGACCTTTTTTTCTAATAATCGTATGTTTCCATACAAATCCATTGTATAAAAATAGTCACCTTTTCTCATGATTGGGTTGGAAAATACAAAGTAGCATACCGAAGATCCAGCTGGACCTGATTGTAAAATACACCACACCTGTATTTCTTTTTTTTAAATGCAACCGGTTCTGAATAAGAACCAATTCTCAGTTCACTTTATTGTGAAACTATTTGAACTGATATTGCACACACACATATACATGTCCATACATAGACTGTAGACCATATTTTGACACTCTCTCTCTCACACACATACACAGACACTTACACACGCTACTTAAGAAATACACGCTCATTTTCTGGGGCCAGTGTGCTTAGGTCATGATTAAGTCCCGCTGCACATCCACATCCACACCACTTACACACACACAGCAGTAGTGCTCTGCCCCTGCTAACGTGTTGATCTCTGATGCCTGTCTGCTAGTGCCAAGCCTTTGGGCTGTCTGCTCACTCCTCTGTGCCAAACTCACACCCTTGTGCCCTATACTGCTGTGCCATTTGATTACACCTGGCTCAGGACATTCGTGTCTGATAATTGAGGTGCAAATTTAGGCTGATGACAATAAACACACTTGATCTTTATACACAATTACCTCTTTAATGCAGCTTTGCAATAAATCAGTGAGTACTGCTCCATGCTTGTCTCTAGCTGAGCTATTTTAGGGTGTTCAGAAGAAATAGACATTGGAATATTAGCATGCATGACAGTGTAGCTAAGGTTTTAAAAGCAGAGAGTACTTCTAATGCAAGTTTAGGTGATTCTATAATCTAAGTACTAGCAGAAAACAAACAGATCTACCTTCTGCCATTTTGAAGTCTGTTCTGACCATCAAAGTCGACTCTAATGGCCTCTCAATGCCTGGCAACGCTACCATTTCACTACAACTTGCATGTTTTTTTTAACAGTATAACACTCAAACCTGGATGTTTCTTAAGCCAGCCAATTAATATTAGCAAGAGTGGAAAGAGGTGAGGTGTGGAAATGTAGAATATTCACTGTCTGCCTGGATTTCTCAGGTACGGTACTGACTATGTGTCTATTTCATTATGATAAAAGGCAAAATGAAGGGTTATTTTGGTTATTTTTGGTCACTTTTCTATATTTGTCTTTACAGGGATCTCCATGGAGCTTATAACCCTCCTCTTAAGTCAGTGGTTCTCAACCTTGTTGACTTAAAAAATGGCTAAATAGCAGATGCAACTTGGTCTGATGCATGAAATGGAATTAATTTTATTTTTTTAAGTGTGACTTAAACATCCAAAAGTGTTCAAATACTTTTTGGGGTCACAATATATGACTGGACGGCTCATTTTAGAGAAGAAGTCATCATCACAGTAGCCACACTCTCAGAAAAAAAGGTATACGAAACCCTAAGGTATATCTTTGTACCTTATTTACCACAAAATGGTATATATTAGTATCTTAAAGGTACAATAGTACCTTTTGAAAGGGTACCACCCGACTGACAGTTTTGTAATGTTTTTGTTTTTTTTATGAGAGAGAGACAGAGTGACAGTCAATGACAAATTCATTATAGTGAAACTGACTTGAGAGTTTGTGTCACAACATTATAGTTATCTTTTTCAGATTATCAATTATTTCTTGCCACGTCTTGTTTGTAACAATGCTAGAATAAAATGCAGAGAAAAATGTAAAGGTTTGAGAAATGAAATAATTGACAAAGGCAGAGTTGAGATGCCTTTTGTTTTGTTGCAGTGCCCCACGGGTAGGACACACCAATGTTTAAAACAGCTCACTCTCCATTTCCTGTTCTCACAGCACCCAGCAGAGGAGACGGGAGCAGCTGTTGGAGCGGGTGGAGTGTGCACACGAGATGACCAGATGAATCATCAGCATGGTGTCAACCTCTTTCTCACTCTGCTTTCTATCCCTCCATGTCTCCAGCCAATCTCTCTCATCCAGTATTGTCTGTGTGTCTGATCCCAGTCCCACTTCCCCCTCCTGCTGATTCCAGTCTATTTATATGAACTATTTTCAGGAGACACTTTTCCCTAATTTCCTCCTTGCGTCTGTTTTTTCCTCAGCTCCAGACTGGTGAGGAATTACTTTGTCAATCCCTGTGTGACGAAGCTTTCCCAGCAGGCTCAATGCTAAGGCCGATAGATTTTGGAAAGTCTTGAGATGGGGAGCGAGTGCCACGTGTTCCATCCAGGCATCTCCAAATTAATTATTCACGGTAATGGGATGCGTCGGGCGGCTTTTGTTTGCTGAACATCAAAGCAGGGTCGCTGGGTTTGGTTATTGCTAAAAATTATGACAAATAGGCAGGATAGAAAGTGAATAAACTGTCATGTTTTACATGGACACATTACTGTGCCAGTTCAATGCCAGTTCAATCTCTTCTTCATGAATAAAAAGACATGTGCATCTGCGGAGTATTATAATTGTGGTCATTTGCGTCTGTGCCGTCCTCGAAACCCGCTCCCCATCACATTTACATGAATAAACATTACAATCTTGCCTCAAAATATATTCCATTCAGCCTAATGAGCCTGTTTTGGCCTCTATTGGCTTTTATAATACTAAGTATGGAAGCCAGAACAAAGCAAACAACTAATGCATGTTTATTTCATTCCTATAGCTAATTAGACTCTTTTGTATTGTGATGTACATTTGAGTGAAAGAAGAAAAATGTAGGGTGGGACTTGGTTTTATCCATTGGTTGTTGATTGTAAGAAAGGAGTGGAGTTTAGGAGGACTAAATGATTGGAGAAGTCCTGCATATGGTACCAGAAATAAGTCTGTTGTTTTCATGGGAAGATCCAACTATGACATCTTTTTGAAAAGAAAAGAAAAGAAAAGAAGAAACACATGCATGGATCAGGGTTATTAACTAAAACTAAAACCATTAAAAACCTTTCTGTTATTTAAATAAAGATTTATTGAAATAATATATAATATTAAAAAACGTCTCTAGGTTACGTATGTAACCATGGTTCCCCGAGGGTCTGCGCTGTTCCTCGGCAACAGCGGGACCGCTGCCAGCGGGATCGCGAGCCTGGACGCTCTCATCAAACACAGCCAGGCGAGAGCGGAGCGTGCGCAGCGAGAGTAACTCGCAGTGATGACAATCAGCTCCTC
>NW_015557066.1:201272-211697 GCF_001515605.1 Sinocyclocheilus anshuiensis
GAAGAGCAGAAGCTGGTTTGCGCTCTGCTGGATGCGCTTTTATACTTTCTGGTGCTTACGTCACCCTGCTCGTGACGTCTCGCTGCTCCATTGGACTGATTTGACACGTGCTTCAGAACGCGGTCACGCAAGGGCGTTCCCAAAGCGACTCGACCTCCTGAAGGGGAAACCTTGATTTACTTAAAATGACTACAAACAAAACTGAATTAATAAAAAGTATGTGCGAAGTATTGATGCACTGATGAGTGAATCATTCACAATAAAATCAATGCATATAGAAAATAGGGGGAAATTTCATTTCATGCTGACTTTCACATTCTTAAAATACATTTTAATTTCAAACAGTGTATATACATGTATCCAAAGATAATTTTTTTTTATTTTTGTCTTTTCTAAAACATAATTTCCAGCACATTGATGTATTGCGTTAAATGGCATTTTGTTATTAAAATGTAATTTAAAGATTTTTATAAAATAGCACTCTTTTGCCTGCTATAATGTCATAGATACTATTTTATGTATCCTACATACAAAATATAACATAATTTCTGCATAATTTGACATCATTACCTCTTGACTGGAAATTATGCACAGCAACATTCTCTTACTGATTTTTCTAGGTCTGAGTCAAGGGTACAATAATAATAGTAAAAAAAAAAAATGAATTTGATTTTGAAAATGCCAGAAAAAGTTTCCAAGACTGTTATAATGTAACCTTCTTACAATAAAAAGAGAGAAGCTGAAATTTTATAATAAAAATAATTTCCTTGGAAATAAAAGTGGCCATAATAGAAGAAACATCACATGACATGCATAGAAAGCACAGAAAAAAATATTTTTAACTTCTGCTTAAGTGAAATCAGCATCTTGTGGGAATTGCATCGTGCCATGCCGACTGGCGGTCCCCATCTGCAAACACTGTGACTCCCCAGAGGCCACAGATCTGATGTGTCTGGAGAGAACTATTGAATTTGACATGGCCTGTAGACCAGCCATAGTTTTTATTACCACAGATCCCACTAAACACAATGACCTTAAACACATATCGCTTGTTGTGCTTCTGTGCTGCACGGCAGTGTTACATAATTCCATTAAACCCACAGCCAATGGAGGTCTCATTGACGCTCTCTGGACTCCCTCTCTGTCCACCATCAAATCTGACGGTCATCAGTCGATTCTCCCATTAGATCTGTCCCTCTGTGTCATTGATATTCACCCTCTCTTCATAACAGATATAGGGCACACTCAGTGTCATCTATATAGGACAAAGTTAAAAGACTTACATAAGAGACATTTTATTAACAACAAGCTGAAATGGGAGGTCGTGTGTGGATAATACTATGAGGGAACAACAGAATTATGGACATAAATATTATGGGGGAAATACAGTCAAGTGAGCATTGCAGATATTTTAGTGGGTTACTGATAGAACAGCTTGACGTGATAATCTGAATTCCTCTGGTGTTCTGCGTTGACCTATAAAAACAGGAACCTGCATAGATGAAAGATGTAATGACAAAAAAACATTACAGTGTGATAACAGGGCGTAAATCAAGGACAAGGACTCATGAGGGCATCATGGCAGGTGCATGAAGGACACACATGACAATCAAAGTCTTCCTGTATTTTTTATAGCTTAACAGAGAGGCACAAATGGACAAAAGTTAATGGTGATGAATATATTACTATGGTCGAAAATGCTGCTTATTTACAAATTTGCTCATGAAAGAAAATTGGCATGAAGCTGAGCTAAATTATTTTCTATTCACTTCACGCCTTAAGGTTACACAGCGATAACCCTGAGGACCGTTAAAACCCACTGCAAACATAGGGTGACCATACGTCCTCTTTTTACTAAATGTGTCCTTCCAGGAAATTCTACATTACCTAAAATGTCTGGGTTTTGATTTTGTTTTCATACATGCTGAATGTAATGAATAGTAGCTTGCGTGCAGGCATTGTACATAATCGACCAATCGTGGCGTGCGAGGTGGGATCGATCTACAAAGAACGGTCAAAACAATGCAAATACGTGTACATATAATGTATGAGGACTCTAGACAGCATGTCGGTAGGAAAACAAAGCCCGGTCATTTTAGGCAATTTAGACATACCCAATTTATGTTTGATATTTTTTACATTTTGAATAGAAATGAGTGCTGGACATGTTCTAATATGTTCTATGATATGTTTCATAGATGTTTTATATGAATCAATGCGCTTGAATGCTTGAATTAAATATGTTAATTCTGATCTCAAAAGTGACCAATGTTCAAAATGTTTCAGAAAACCATTAAAGATGTAAGATCTATTGCCATCTACCGGTACACATTTCTAATTGCAATAAAAGTCACAGTAAACAAGTTATTTTATTTTTTGCTTTTTTTAGTTGCTGAATTGTCCCTGACAATTGTTTAGAAAGAAACAGAAAATATCAAAAACTGACAACAACACAAAATATAAAATATGTGGTTTAACATCAAGCTGAAATAACGATCCTAGAAACAATGCAATAATTTCTAGACAAATATAAAGAACATTATAATTCCACTTGGAAAAAATAGCCTCTGCACTATTTAATATTCATAATATTCATAATGAATAAATACTTTACAAACAATTTTGATATGATTTGTTTTCTGAACCACAAATATGATTACATGCCATCTGAATTAATTGCACACCCAAAATTGTTCAATGAGGTAATGAAATTGTTCAGTAACACTTTAGTAAATACATTTACTAAACTAATTTTGTAAGAAGCAAAACACTAACAGAACAACCACTTCTAACATTTTATCATATTAATGCTTTGTTTCCAGATCAACATGTTCTGTTTAACCAATGTTAGGTATTTTCCCTTAATATCAGAGCACAAAAAGAGTAATTTGTACCTGGCACAACTGCCAATCATGTAGACATACCGTATTAAACACAGTCACCTGATTCAAGTGTGGCTTTTTAGGCATGTAGTGTAGTCATGTACACTCTTAAAAATAAAGGTGCTTCACGATGCCATAGAAGAACCTTTTTGTCTAAATGGTTCCATAAAGAACCTTTAACATCTGAAGAACCTTTCAGTTTCACAAAAGGTTCTTTGTGGCGAAAGAAGGTTCTTCAGATTATAAAAAGGTAAGAAAGAGATGGTTCTTTAAAGAACCTTTGACTGAATGAAGCACCTTTATTTTTAAGAGTGTAGTGCCTAAGAAGTTAGAAGAACATTCACTCCAGCCTGACCCTGACTATCATGACTGCACACCAATATATTCACCAATATATTGTCAAGACATGACCTTCCTTCTGCAGGCGATCCTCATATGCCCAATGGGACTGTCTTAGAAGTGCATGCTGTATTCCTGACTAGGCTTGCGTGTAGCGGATGATCTCACTCAAGTCATAGCCAGTCACTGCAAAGGCGTAGCCATCCCCGTCACAGAACTTGGCTCCACAGATCTGTGTATCAGTCACACACTCATTGTACATGTGCTCAATCTAGAAAGGACAGTGAAAATGTGGGAGAACATTTGAAATCAGCTGAAACACACAAAATGCTTTGCAATGAATGTTCATTTAATGAAACTACTAATGCAGTTCTAGTGCATGTTCTCCACCGATCAAAAGCTTGGGGTCGGTAAGATTTTTAATGTTTTAGAAAGTCTCTTATGTTCACCGAGATTTGATCAAAAATATAGTAAAAACAGTAATATTGTAAAATATTATTACAATTAATTTTTTAATTTGAATAGTTTTTTTTTAATAAATAGTAATTTATTCCTGTTATGGCAAAGCTGAAATTTTCACCATGACTCCAGTCTTTAGTGTCACATGATCCTTCAGGAATCATTCTAATATGCTGATTTGCTGCTGAAGAAACATTTCTTATTACTAATAATTAATTAATGAAAATAATTTTTCTGCTTATTATTTTTGTGGAAACTTTTTTTTTCAGGATTCTTCGAACAGAAAGTTGAAAATAACTAATAAATAGCATTTACTTGAATTAGAGATAACATTCAATATAGAAATGTATTTTCTGTCACTTTTGATCAATTTAATGCATCTTGCGGAGTAATATAATTAAATTCTTTCAAAATAATCTTACTGACCCCAAACTTTTGAACGGTAGTGTACTGTTTGTGTCTGTGAGTGGTTTAACCTCTACACTATTAGTCTCTGGAGTCAAGCTCAGATGCCACACTCTAACCCAGGAGTCTTCTGCTGCAGAGATCAGCTTTTTCATTGAACAAAGGAAAACAATATCAGTATATGAGAGTTTACTATTTTAATAAAATACATCTGAATACAATTAATTAAATCTATTTGTGTTTATCAAAACAGATTTAGTTAAATAACTTATTTAAATCTGTTTTGACTTAATTACTACTTAACATGCACATACGTATAGTTGCATACATTAACTGTGCGACATACAGACTGTATACATAGTTCTTCTCTCACCAGTCCAGTGACCGGGGCGATGTCCAGCGAGTAGATCCATCGTGCATGGGCAGTGACCTCTGCATGCAGTATACCTGTGACCCCCTCATACAGACGGATCTGTCCCGTCCCATAGCCTGCAATGACTGTGCCCTTCCAGAGTTTTACTGAAGAACAACTCGTGCTGAGAGAAGAAGATATGTAATAATATACATATTATATTAATGATGCATTGGTATAAGTATAGTGGGCCTCTTTCAAGAAACACAAGCGGATGAGTTTTTGTGAAAATTGTTTGTAAAGTCACTCTGACGTGAATTTTCAGATCAATGAAAAGGTGCATTTTATGTTCTTTTAGGAAACCGATGACACTGCATTTTGATAACACGTACCATAATAATATATAATAACACAATTAATTAGTTATCCAATTAGATGTACAGTATGTGAAAATAAATTTCACTGCTAAACAAAAATGAGACTTTTATTTTATTTTATATTTTATTTCATTTTTTATTTGATCATAGAACACTATTTTGAGCACCAGCATTAGTCTTCAAGCTTAGCACTTTAATTATATCATTTTTGTTAGAAATATGGCCAATTACTATTTTGCATTCATGTAATATATTGGAGCCAACCCTGAGAAGGAAAGTCCAAAAGATCCTCCAGGATTCTGTACACATAATTCACGTTGTTGTAATTTATGGGCGGGGATTTTTACTAATAATCAACGAGTGTGTAAATGAACCTCAATTCTGAGGTTTACGAATTTTTCGTGGATCCAGAGAAAACTTTTCAGGAAGGTCCACTTTATGTGCAAATTTGCTAATAAATATTTGCTTGTTCCTGTGGCTCAGTGGTAGAGCATTGTGTTAGCAGTGCAAAGGTCATGGGTTCGATTCCCAGGGAACACACATACTGCTAAAAATGTATAGCCTGAATGCACTGTAAGTCGCTTTGGATAAAAGCCTCTGCTAAATGCATACATTTTATTTAATTTTTAATTTAATTTAATTTTAATTTAATTTGCGAAAGTTTCATGAATGAAACCCATTGTCTCTTGTATAGTGAATGTTAATTCCTAACATACTCAAAACCAGGGATCTTGTTGAGCAGTTGAAAATCTTCTCCTGATTTCCACACACAGAGGAGGCCAGAGTCATCAGCACTAACTAAATCAGCAATACACTCCTAAAAAAAGAAATGAGTTCAATAATAAAACACTTGAGTCACCAGTAACTTAAACCAACTTAACCAAACATGACAGAAAAACAACAACCTATAAATAGCGTTTTCCCTATGGATTACAATAATAACACTGATATGAAAGTTACTGTAAGTTAATACCAGATTGCCTGAGCACTCAGAGGCCATGTCTGTGATTGCCTCTTTGTGTTCCTCCAAAACCTCAGACAGGGTGATGTTACTGCCTTTACTGGGAACATCAAACACAAGCACTGAGCCAAATGAGACCCCTGTAGGAAGTGTGAGGAGTTGAAAAGGGCACTTTCAGTAAACATACTAAGCAAATATGTAAATGGATTAGAATAGTTCCCTATATAGCTACTGCTGACAGATGAAGCCACTCACCTACACAAATATATTTTTCCCGCACTGCTGCAATTCCTCGGGCAAACACTGCCTTCGCTGGAAAATTACAACAGACAATGTCAGGCAGGTACACAGAGGTCACAACCGATTTCCCACAGTTTTTTCTTCAAAGGATGTGAAAATAAAGAAAGAAAAAGAATGAACACATTTACTGTATTTACAGAGACACAAAAGTGTGCACTGACCAGTAGGGGTCTCTGGTGTGTCCAGTGCATGCCAATAGACCATAATGGATCCATCCGATTCATACATCTGATGAATAAAAATAGTTCAAGTCATATTTCCTGGGCAAATAAACTATTTTAATAGCATGGCATAACACTCAACCTACCTGGATTCCCTTCTGAGAGGTGAGAACAAGAAGATCTCTTGAGGGCAGGACACACCAGGCTGCCTATCAGGCAAAAAAAAAAAAAGTTAATTATGATCTTGGGATAAAGGTGAAACAATAAATAGTGTAAAACAGTGTCAATAATTCAGTGACAGCATTTAGACACTGTATGCTAAACTGTACTAAACCAGTATATTCATCAGTCTTTATTAGGACTCAAACGGTACTTTAGTCTCACCTGCATGATAAGTGAGGAGCTGGTGGCCACGTTGCCCTCTTTAGATTGCAGTTGTCGGTGGGAATAGTTCAGCCCGTCCCAGGAGGCGCTGACCATGTTCACCACGTTGGCGTGGACCACCGTGAAATAGGTGAGACAGCGCGGCGCGATGCGCAGGACGCTCAGGTTGTTGTAGAGCGCGGACGCGCTGCTCTTTATCTGGATGCTTTTCTCTTTGTGGTACATTTTCGCCATTTTTGGAAGAGCGCCGCTTGTTTACTTTATAAACTAGGGATGTTGTTTCTGAAAGACAAGGCAGGCCATGGAAATCAGGTCAAACTAAAGCAACAGCTGTGAAGAGTTTCTTGAGACAGTGAATTCGATGCTGTTCAAACTACAGTAACAGTTGCGTTGCACTGCATTCAATCGGATTTTAGCAGCATGTCCAGATGGATGATCTCTCGACAGCAAGATATGAAATATGAAATACTGCTTCTTTTCCAGTAACACTGACATTCAATTAACCTCAAAAATTATTATTTACCGTGTAATTGGGCGTGATACATTTAACGTTAACTTATATAAATCTAAGCAGCTAACTGTTATACCAACCCTGAATGAAGGCAGCTGATGGGTTCTCCTGTTAATCCTCCTCGTTTCAGAGAAAATACTGAACCAAATAGCTCCAAATATGAAAATAACATACGCCGTTTCTGTTATTAGACTAATGAACGTCAGATAAGAGGTACTATGGATATACTTGTTTAATTTTATTCAAGCAAACTCTCACCATCTCGCGTCTCTTGCAGCCATAGTGACGGAGCAGACGTGTGTAGAACGTCACAGTTATCTGCGGTTGACGGAGTGACGCTGGGTTCTGAACGTCTGAAACTTAAAAAAAAATACGCATCTGCAGAACTAAATCTATCTATCTATCTATCTATCTAGCTATCTATCTATCTATCTATCTACATATACATAGGCGTAATTTGCGGGTGGGACGCGTGGGACATGTCCCCACCACTTTTTGCCAGGGTCGATATTGTCCCTACCAGTTTTTGAAAGTAATTGAAAAATATATTGCGGAAGGTATGTATTAAAGGGAAAACAAGATCAACAAATCATTCTTCATAATCTAATTTGGGTGATAAAAAAAAAACATTTGACTCCTTACGCATGCATAACTCGTGCAGTGCAATAACGACGTGATTTGCAGCTGTCGCACTTTTCCTAATGTCATTAGGCTATAGCATTGTATTTAAAAAAATGGAAAGCTTCCATGTGCTAAGTAGGCCTGCCCTCTACTAAAGATTTTTCTAGTCAACTAGTCGCATGTTATATTAAATTGATTAATATAATAATATATTAACCATACTTCAATATAGGCTATAGGCAGACGTATTTAGAGCCTATTCCGCGCTCAAGATCGCGCATTAAGCAATTGCCTCAAAGCACCGGCAAAGTGATTATGAACGTGTTGGGGGAAAAGAAGACATTTTAATTATTTATTAATCTGAGTCAGTGTCAGGTGCAAAGATGAAGTTGCTGAATGCCGACACTGACTCGCCATCTCCACATGGACGTGCCTTTAATAGAAATGCACCTTTTCATACCGACTACAAAATTAAAGAATATTACAAAATCGAGTGGGCGAGTTTTCCTTATTTTTATTTGATTATTCATATAAAAATGATAATAACCTGTTTTGGTTATATTTACTAATTGCAGAAGAACATGCAAGCACTGTCACCGGCAGCAAGTTTAGTTTTACTTTTCTTTTTGTTTTGTTTTCATTTTGAAAAGCTTATCGTTGTGCATTTTAATTAAAAATAATGAATCCATCTTTTTTTTTTAGCCTTAAAAGGTGAAAGGTGTATAGATGTAAGCAAAACAGACTATTATATTTAATTGTAAAACCTGACAAGATCGTGAAATCAAAAGTGAAAGCATCGGAAGCCCGGCTTATAACATGTCAAAAGAGGAACTCCCATTCACAAAATTCAAATCACAAATAATACTACTGATGAAAAAGAACGGGATATATATATATATATAAATATATATATATATGTATGTATGGACAGACAAATCTACAAATCTCACAATGAAGCCACAACTACTTTATGAAGTTCTGAATCAGTTAGGGTGATTTTTCGGGCCACCATGCCACTGTGCAATTTTCCAAAATTGTCAATGGTCATCCGATTTGATGTCAAGGAGACCTGCCAGGCAAGAACATGAAAAAAACTGTGACTTTGGGGGAAAATGGGTCAAAAGACTGCCATTAATATACCATCCTGATCCGGTTCAGAGGATGTTGCCCTTCAAACAATTCATGCAAAGTAACCCTGTCAAACACTGCATGACATTAAAGTCTGGGCAGCCTGTGATGCCAGTACAAGCTATGCCTGGAATATGTAGGTCTTCACAGGCAAAACTGCTGGGGCACAGCCTGAAAGAAATCAGGGCAGACACATTGTACCACAAATGACAGCTGGTCTCCAGAAATAGACAATAAGGTGCAACACTTTCTTCACATTGAATGCCCTTGGCACAAAGCTTCTTCAGAGAAAATTGTCCATGGTTGGAACTGTGTGTAGGAATAAGCCAAAGCACCCATCTTTAAACAGAAGACACCTTGCTGGCCCATGGCACTGTTTTTCAATATTCTGGATGTTTACATGTACAATTCCTTTGTGCTGTGGAAAGAAATAAATCTTTCTTTGATTTAAGGAAAGAGCTACCAAAGGGCACTGGTGTCCTCTCATTCGGATAAGAAGGGCACATGATGGGCCTTCTGATGAGAGGAAATAGGTCATCATCTTCTCATCAACTAGGGATTAATAAGAAAATCTACAGCCTTCTAGTATGGAAGCATATAGGTAGCGAAATTCAATTTAAAATGCAATATGCAAAATGGCAATGCAATATTCAAAATGGCATTGTATTTCTGTATTTAAATTTAAATTTTTAATGTGATCAATCACGATTAATCGTTTGACAGCCCTAATATATTTATACTTTTATGCCAAAACAAATTTTAAATGTGTATTATTTAGAGGTTAATATGGTCTAAATATCATAAATACCCCACTCCAAAACAAAAGTTATATGGTTATTATTTACTTTAATATGGAATACCAGAGGGTTTAACATCTTGCCATATGTGATTCCTGCTCCTCCCTACTGAAGGCTGACCACCTGAGCATTTGAAAAAAAAAAAAAAAGGTTTTAATTGCAACTGAATGGGTTCAATCGGTGCAGTGGCTGCTTTTGACATTGGTCCCCTGTAAACATGGACACTTGATTGTAAAATGAAAACTAAAGAGTTTTCATTTAGATAATAATTTCGATTATGGTTTAAAGGAGATAATATGATAATATGATATGGTGATGATTTAGGATAAGTGCATAGAATCTGCATCTGAAATGGCAAAATTAGGCCTATGATAATCAGAAGACCTAAAGCCAAGTAGGATTTAATGCAGATCCAGGTTTTCAAATAAACAAAATCATATTATTTGTTTACCAGTTATTCAAGAAATAGATATGCTCATTTTAATTTTTGCAGCACATTTGCAAACAAGAAGCTGCCTGTGACCCTCCTACATCAGATATCAAAATCTCTTTCAAAATCTAATTGTTCACATTCTGTGGGAGGTACAAAGTTTCCTCAATCTGAAAGACCTGAGCAAAATTTTATTTAGTCCTCTTTTCTGGAATCTCCTTGAATAAAAATAATAATAATTATTATAATTATACATACATATATATATATATATATATATATATATATATATAAGGCAAGAAAAAAAAAGCAGAAAAA
>NW_015557066.1:211904-212588 GCF_001515605.1 Sinocyclocheilus anshuiensis
CTCGGAATGCATTTTCAAATTGAATTTTGCTACAAATATCCCACGGCGTCATGATGAAAATGCAATCCTAAGTGTTCTAACTGTTAGTCTAAATGTATTTAGGACAAATAGCATTTAAATGATCATTTTGGTACCATTTCTGCTTGGACATGTTACACATATCAAATCAATTTGTGTTATACATTTTCATTTTCATTTCGCAACTTATAAAACGTTCAAATTTGCATGCAATTTACATATTAAGACTCCTGTTGGAAATGGCAAATGTAAATTATATAATTTAATTTTCATTTTACTTTTGCAACAAACTTTGCACGTATGGGTAATGGAAAATGTAAATTTAAATACAGAAATAGAATGACATTTTGAATATTGCATTGCCATTTTGCATATTGCCTTGCCATTTTGCATATTGCATTTTAAATTGAATTTCGCTACCTATATGCTTCCATATTCTAGTGCTTAAATCATGTCATTACATTTGACTTGGATTTTTGTCCCCACCAGATCTGCTTTCTATGCATTTGAATGATTTTAAATACGAAATTATTTTCTATACCCACTGTATGTATAAATAAACAGACACGCATGTATATATTTAAGAAAAATATGTTATATATATATATATATATATATATATATATATATATATATATGAAGAATTCAGAAGCAAAACCCTCTAAA
>NW_015557066.1:212862-238223 GCF_001515605.1 Sinocyclocheilus anshuiensis
TACATATATATATATATATATATATATATATATATAAGGCAAGAAAATAAAAGCAGTAAAACAATCACGCAACACAAATCAATGAATGAAAAAAACAAAATGGAAAGTTAACATGTAACAATATGCAGAATTGTCAACCTCACACAATAAGCACACTGTTAACTGCTTACAACAAAGTATATGTGTGCATTTGTAGACAGCAAGGGAAAGGAACAAATGAATGACTGTACACAAGAGGCCTGTCAGAGAGGTCAAAGATTTGTGTAGGCTTGTGAAAGTACAGTGAGCATGGGCCCCATTTGTAAATAGATGGGCATCAGAGGGAGGGAGGCAGAGCGCAGGATGGAGTCCAGGCCATCTCTTGTTAACCATGTAATGCACAAAGACCTGAATTGATATAAACTAATTCAGACTCTGTGAAAACGTTCATCAAGAAAACTTATCGTTTGCAGGATATGTTGTACAGCATACTGTAAATGGCATTACTGATTATTAGTAGAAGGTCTACCTGTCACACAATTCTTGCAGTATCATTTAAAGTTCTATTCTACTCTAGAGAAATATCCTCACTTTGATGTCATATTCTCATGTATCATATAATTTGACTGCTATTGTAAGGCAGTTGTCTTGGACTTATACTGAGATCTAGATGTGCAGAAGAGACTTTTCAGTTATCAGTGCCAGTGTAGAAATGCTCTACTCACTGTCAGTCATAATAAATCTATTCAGTTAGCAAAATAACAATAGTGGTACAAGACAAATCATCTTCAGGTTGAGCATAGGCCTACTTTTATTTTCATTTCAAAAGTGGCATTTTACAGTGACTATCCAAACTCTTTAACGCACAGTTGGTAGTCTAGAAAAGTAGCATTTTGTAGCATTATTTTACACTTTCAGCACCATAGAAACACAAATAGGTGGAAACATGCTGTAAGTGTTTTCCTTCGCGCTCCCATTCTCTTTAAATACGGCCTGATTCCGTCGACTCCAACTTAGAAACAACATAGCAACGAGAACAGAAGCTCTGTCATCTCAGCTTGAAAGGAATGCCATTCAAATTGTTGAGCCACATAAAATGATCTTCCTCTTTGTACATCTGTAGTTTACAGTTCAGATTGCTTTCCCCGTAATGTTTGATTATGTTGGGGAAAAAACGTCTTTTACATTAATAATCTTATGTAATGCACAATGGTTGGTTGGTTGTTTTGTTTTCCTTAGTTTTACTGCCTTTCCCCCAACATAGCAGAACACTTAATTGCCTTTTATCGTCTCTTGTTAATTAGTATTCCACACTCACTCGTTGAACACTTTTGTGCTTCATGCGCCATAAATTTCCAGTCTTCTTTCAAGTGAAAATCTGTTGTGCTAGTGTCCGCTATCGGGTGGATCAACGTTGTCGCTCTTCACTCTCTGCCTTGCTTTAGGGCTATAACATGTGTGCTGGGAAATAATATTTTATTCGCTATCTTTATCAGAACGGATCATAACTGTAATCTGGAAGTCAAACATTTTATGATCAGTGTTGTTATTGCACCACATACACGCAGTGATGGATGTCGTTTGGAGAGGGTTCTGCACTTTTGTTCTCACAACACTTGTTTTTCAAGGTAAAGAACATGCAATATCAGTATATGAAATAACAACAATATATCTATATCTTTATTTTAATGTTTAAACTCGTAGAACAAATTTCATCTGTCGATAATGTTGCTTAAAATTTGTCAGTACACAGACTAGTCGCTAACTTGGCTGTATTACAGAAACTTCCTGTTTTATCCTAATTTAAGATTGGAAGAAGTTCTATTTCGTAGGAAATTACGATGGTTATTAAACAGGTGGGATAGGATTGTGAGTTCTGGTGTTTCTACAGTACAGGTCGCAGTTTAAGACCGTACAGCTCCACTAATGTATTTTTGTGTATACTAATTCGTAAATATGTAATGTTTTTGCTACAATGTTCAGATTGAAGGATGGTCTTCTAACTTGATCAAGACTGTTGCCTTTTATGCTTCTATCTGTAAAGTTGTTTGTGTAGTGCTGTTAGCAGCAGATGTACTATTTGTGAGGATTTTGATCTATATTTGCAATATGATTTTTACCTAGGCTATAATTATGTATATTATAATAAGCTGCAGTAATCTCTTCTTTCCCTTGTAGATGTTACAGGACTCATGATCAGGAATGAGGAGCTGAGAAAGTGTTTACAAGTAAATGATGGTCAGGTCAGCAGCAGGTTAACCCTGCAAGAGTGCAGAGCAGATTTGGCTCTGCAAGAGTGGCACTGGAGCCCTGAGACACGCTCCCTCAGCAACCCACAGACGGGAGGATGTTTAACTGCACCTCAGATCCAGGTGCATGAGAGCATTTGGCTGCAAGCTTGCAGCTCTGAGGAGGAGGATCGTGAGGGCCAGACCTGGAGCTGCTCTAAAAAGGGTCTCCTGACATTACACGGCAAGGGTCTGCACCTGAGCGTACGTCACGATTCCTCAAAGGTCTTCCTTTCCAAAGATCGTGGGAAAGGCAGCAAGTGGAGGACGCTGGCTAATCAAACGGTATGCGAGGAGACAGATAGCACACGTCACGGCCAGAATGTGTTACGAGATTCTCAGCAGACACTTTCGACTGGACCCCGAATCCTCACTCAAATTCGCTATTGGCATTGTAAGAGAGTTAGATTAGGAGTTCTTCGTTAATGATGGGCCTGTGTTTCATGTTGTATTCTGCCATGCCATCATTCTAATTAATGACATCTCATCTACTTCTTCAGTTAAAACTCTTTTTAACTCTTTTAAATCGTTTTTAACTTTCTCATCTGGTCACATTCATTTTGTACCAGGGTTCCCACAGTACTGGAAAACTTGGAAATATCAAAACATTTTGAAAAGTCATGGAAACGTAACAGAATGTTAAAAGTCATTTAAAAAATTTTTTTATTTAAATATCTTAATTAGAAGGATTGGTATCTGACATACAACATGTAAATCCTTCCCAGCAATGAAAATTTATTGGTCAAAAAAGCGTGGGAACCCTGTGTACTGTCTATTCCGCTTCTAATAATTTCTATGATATATTGCATGATTGTATCTTTATAATCTCTTTATTTTGTTTACTTAAGCTGGGAATAATGGCCAGACCTCCAAAATAAAGTCGACTGAAGCAACACAGACTTCAGAGGCATCGGCTGAACCTCAAAGTAGCGTAGAGCCGGACGGACCTTCTGTTAATGTATTTGCAACAGACTATGGCGAGTGTGAAAAGAGCTCATCTTTGTTTTCAAAAAAATTACATTTGTTTTATCTGTTAAATCAGTCCGGAAATATGGTATAAACAAACAAATATTTAAAACACACTACATTCCCCTGATCCTGGAATAGTTTGTCTGCCGTATGTCCACATGAGGACAGCAGAGGAGAGGAAACCTAAACACGGTGCCATATCTTTGGTGATGACTGATGAGACAAAGAAACATTAATAAATTGTAATGACAGAAAATAAGTAAAAAATGAGTAACTGATACACAAAATAAGAATGTTAGTTTGTGATATTCTAATGTGTTTAATAACAGGAACAGGCTGGAAAATGACAATGTTGCTTCTAAGCAGCTTGGCCCTGTTACTTGGGCTTGTGATCCTCACTCTTAACATCTACCAGAACAGGTGAGATGTTTCTCATTTTTGGTAAATAAACCTTAAGGACCATTTTATTCTCAATGCCAGCATTCAATTTCATGCATCTAAATACAGATGTAATTCCTTGAAGTAAAACTGATCTGTGAACAGGCATTGAGATTGGTTTCATAACAAGGAATGAGTCGGCAACATGGTTTCCCCCCGTTATGAGTTGCTGATCTATTTTTCGTCTTCATGCACAGGAGGAAGAAGACTGTGGTGGTGCTGAAATCCTACACTCCGACAGGAGAGGCCAGTCTGCCGGGGTCCCCGGTGCCTAGTGAGAGAGCTCCTCTAACCCGACACCCTATGAAAACTGCTCAATCCCCTTCCATCCAGCGAGGTGAGATCCTTGTTGAATGGAAAGATGGAACAGTCACCCCACTGTTTGAAACATATCTAACTGACTAAGTGGTGTCTTATAGAAGAAAAAGCTTTGAGTAACTTGCGTATTGTTCCCAAGCAAACTGGCAGAAATACATTGGTGGCTTTATTCAGACAAACTAATTAATTGTGATTCAGCAATACTTTTTCTAAATAATGACCCTTGTCCAGGGAATCGCTGCCAATTTCTTGGTCAATTTCCATGTATTTATTTATTTGATATGTAGCCGTGGAATGAGTGGGATAAAGTTATTGCAAGAAAATAAAGATACAATCACATAGTCATTGTAACAACTTTAACACAAGCATATTAATCAGGACTTATCCCATAAAATTATTTCAATTTAAATCAATATTTCATGTGACTGTCATTATCCCTTACATATCCAACATCTTTAAAAAAAATCACAGACATCTGTTGGGTTTACTGTGCTCTTGCAAGCAGAATGCCATCCCTCTGCTGAATTTTGAAAAACTGAGGTTGAGTCCTGATCAAAGACAATATTCAGTACCTTGCCAAAAAGTCATAAGGTAACTTCAGGTCAAATACAGATCAAACTTAACAGATACGGTATAATTAACAGTGAATGCTTATGTAAGCTGCATTCTTTGTATGTGTGTGTAAAATATAGAAATAGTAATATTATAAACAATAATACATTCAAAATATGCCTCTCAAACACACTGATTTAGTATAAAAGAAAGCCTGAATGTTTTTAAACCAAGTATTGTGTTTAACAGTAGATTATTCTTGAATTACATAAGCCTATATTTGCAATTGTTTTTTTATATCCTGAAGAGTTGTCTTGTTAGTGTGATTAGGAATTAGTGTAAAATATATGAAAATCATTTGTATTAAAAAATAATATTAGTAAGCATTACATGTAGTAATATTTAATGTTTCCAATAAAGTACTGTTGACATACAAACTTTGTGGCAACTTGCAAAGGGGTGGAGGGGCACCTCCTTAACTGTTTTGCCAGATTTATAATCATCAAGCTAACTTTACCTGTTTCTTTTGACACACTGTTGTAATGCTCAGAGGACAGCCAAGAGATGAAAAACATGTCTGTGCAAGTGTGTGGTTAGGGTGTAAAGCAGAAATATTTTGAGTGGGAGAGAGGAAAAATGTGAGGTTGACATGCAAGCATGGAAATCAAAGCCAGAATCACAATCATATGGTATTGCAAATTCTCACTTCTTCACACATGCATACAGTAAGTTTATAATGACAAACTAAACTATAAATATTTGATTAAAAATTATATACAAACAATATGCACAAATAAATGTCTTTTAAAGGATTTGAGGCCATCGTAGCACAATAGCAGACACCTGACAGAGATATAAGGTGTGATTCAGATAAAAGTATCACATTCGCATACAACACTTCAGAAGAATCTCAGATTTGCATTCCACTGTTATGCAGTGGTACTCTCCTACAGTGGTTTTAGTAGCAAGGTTTTGCTATGCAGATAAGCAAATTGACAATATTTACAATCAAAGAACAAATTTTTGTTATGTAATTTTTTTTTATTAATAGTCAAAACTCTACAAGATGCGACTATAAGAAAACCAACAAGAAATGGAAGACATGCCTGTGCAAGTGATAGGGTGTGACAGATTTTTGAAAGCAGTCATGTTGAGCAGGTGTGTACTGAAGTGCCAAATGTGTTACATCAATTTTGTGTGTGTGTTTGCTTTTGTTTTATTATAATTAACATGATTTGTAACAACAAATACTATATATATATATATATATATATTAGGGCTGGTAAGCGATTAATATTTTTAATCTAATTAATTACATGATGTGGTGATTAATTAATCGAAAATTAATCGCACATCAAATTTGGCTGAGAAATTGCTCCCAAAATATTATTTAAAGTCATTGTTGTGTAAAACATCAAACAGACATTACAAAAAGTAACTACAGCAAGAAATATTTTGTTTGATCAAATTTATTACATATACTCTTTTGGACCATGAGGGTGAGTAAATGATGACAAAATTGTCATTTTTGGGTGGGTGAACTATACCTTTAATAATTAATTTTATTATTATTATTAGTATGGAAATATGAAATGATTTCTTTAATGAAATTATAAACTAAAACTGCCAGTAGGTGGTGGTAAATGTCTTAATGATTAAGTCATCGAGTCATTTATTCATTTATTTGATTCGTTCAAATGGCTGATTCATTCAGGAGCAGGGCCGGATTTACGCATAGGCATTCTAGGCACGTGCCTATGCTTGCTCGTCCAGGGGGGCCCAAACACAATGAAGAGATATATCATATTTTTGTTATACTATGGGATATCTACAACAGTAAAATAACTAATGACACAATTGTCATTTTTGGGTGGGTGAACTATACCTTTATTAATTGTATTAATTTAATTATTATTACTATGGAAATATTAAATGATTTCTTTAATGAAATGATACTCTAAATAATAAGCTAAAACTGCCAGTAGGTGGTGGTAAATGTCTTAATGATTAAGTCATCGAGTCATTTATTCATTTATTTGATTCGTTCAAATGGCTGATTCATTCAGGAGCAGGGCCGGATTTACGCATAGGCATTCTAGGCACGTGCCTATGCTTGCTCGTCCAGGGGGGCCCAAACACAATGAAGAGATATAGAATATTTTTGTTATACTATGGGATATCTACAACAGTAAAATAACCAAAACCCCAGAATACATTGCATGTCTTCAACCTTTTTTATGTACAGAAATCCCGCTTTCTTTCTCCTGTTCTCTCTCACAGAGGTACACACAGTACAGACAGACACGCACTCGCGCACACACATGGAGACGCGGACAGAAACTTGTTGTCAGAGCTGCGGCTGCCCCGCGAATTTATCAATAAAATAGTTTCGCAGCTTAAAAGCTACATGACATTTCTCAGCAGTGAGGTTCTTGAAGCAGTTCAACTTAAAGATTCGCTATTAGTAGACGCTGGTGCTGAATACTGCGGAGAGATGCTCAGACGCATTTAATCTATCCCTCTCTCTTTCGCTCTCTCTCTCTCTAATTAACTGCGTTAGACTGCATTAATAACTGCGTTAGCCTGCATATCAATGGCTAAAGCCTCTGTTATTAGCTCTAAAATGACGTTTTGGAATTTTCAACAGAAGGTTTGGGATGAGGTACGTAAAAAATTAGCTAGTTCAACACCCACGAGATTTCAGGACAGAAACATGTCAAATGTCTTGAAACAAATCATCTGAACTATTGATGTGTGATTGTGACTCCAGGCCGTTAAAATTATTAGAGAAATAATGCACTCCCGAAGTGGTTATGTGGCCACGTCGCCACGCCTATATGGAACAGTCTTTCTCAGTTCTCACACAAATTAAGAACTACAATCGATTTTTATTGACTGAACGTAAGCGCTTATTGCGATAGAAAACACTGTTACGGTTTCCACTGATTAAGAAATATTTTTGTTTGCTTGGGTGGTAATATTAGGCCTATTATATTAATAGGGAAGGAGGCCCAAAAATTTGTTTTGCCTATGCCACGAAAAGAGGTAAATCCGGCCCTGACTGTAACGGTTACCACTGATTAAGAAATATTTTTGTTTGCTTGGGTGATAATATTAGGCCTATTATATTAATAGGGAAGGGGGGCCCAAAAATTTGTTTTGCCTATGTCACGAAAAGAGGTAAATCCAGCCCTGCGTGTTCTTCTGACTTTATTTTGTAGTAAGTAACGAATATGCTTCAGGGAAATGTATCGGAGTAAAAGTATACATTTTAATTAGGAAATGTAGTGGAGTAAAAGTAAAAGTCAGATGTGGGCCGGATCTGGGCCAACACTATGTTGCTGTCTGGGATGTCACGAAAAGTGGTAAATCCGGCCCTGTTCAGGAGTGAAGTAAATGGTTCTTTATGAATGGTCCATTGAATCATTAGGTTTGTTCGACTTGAAGCGGATCATCACCCCCTGCGTTCCATTCGGAAGGGCTCATCCCTATGCCCTAATCCCTTCAAAGGGTTTGCCCTTCGGAGTGAGAGCTTCGATTTTGCAATTAATCCGCGGATCACATGCGTGCCGAACCGTGGGGCTTGGTCCGTACGGATCACGGATAAACTACGATCCGTTTAACCACTAATATTAATTTCTTACTTACTGAACTGTTGTATAAGATCAGTATCACATTTGCACTCGTGTGAAATTGCACTTAGCCTATTGCTCGTGTGATGTGATATTGCTTAACTATATGATGTAAAATGTTTGCCCCGGTTCTTGACCGAATTTTAGGGACATTCTAACTACGTTCTCTAGGCTCCATCACGCAGAGAGTTTTTGCCCTGCCTCATATTTGTCATCAATCGACTTTATGAAATGTCAGATGACCCACATAGGTCTGGGGCGCGGGGCAAATGCGTTAAATGCGTCAATAATTTTAACTCGTTATTTTTCACCGTAATTAATTAATCTAATTAACGCGTTAAATTACCAGCCCTAATATATATATATATATATATATATTAGCACCTGCCGTTGAGGTCATTGTGGCATAATGACATACTCAGATACATTCCAGAGATAAAGTAACTTAAAATTGACAGCATTTCATACCAATGAATGTATATTACATCTACATTGCTCTGTTATCATTGCTTTAGATGTATTCAGTGTTCTATGCAAATAAGCCATAGGCAACAGCTACATCTGAGTGTTTAGTCCCTGTTACAATTGTCCCTAACATAACAGTCATAAACAATAAAAAAAATGTACAATCAAACATGGAGCGCAAGCTCTCTCTGCTCTCACACATGCAGTATAGGTATCATTTACATTACATGAGATAGGACCAAAGAAATTGTTTGTAATTGCCTTTGTATATAAGTAGAAGCTCTCCCATAGGACATCTATCTAGATAATAGAGGATGTCCCCACCCGAAAGAGCTTGATTGAATTCCTATCTGTTACTGTCGCCCTCTTTCCATTGGCTGTGTGTTTGTATCTCTGATCATCACCTTTTCTGATCTACAAGCATACAGTTGGAAATGAGTCATAATGGTCATGTGCAGCAACTGCACGTATCTTGCTTCATAAAAATGCATCAGGAAGCTGAAAAAAATGAAGGATGAAAAGATAAACTAGATGATACCTGACAAAAGATCTGCTAAATGAGACTAAAGTCCCTGAATGAAACTCAAATTGGCAAGACACTCTGTGCAGAACATCTAAATGATGCTCTGTTAGTTTGTACAGATTGCAGAAGTACATCTTAAAACATGTCTCTGAAGGAAAATTGTGATTTGTGGTTTCCTGATTAAAGATCACAATCTTTTCTCACACACTTTTTTACAGGAACTCTGAAATAAGAATAGGTGATTGTTTGTGGAAGAGCACAAAAGGTCATAAAAAAAAAAAAAGATTAATTGTGCAATTCACTGTCACAATAGATTCCACCAAGTTGAGGTCACAAAATCTGAAAAGCCAATGTAAGGCTTATGATAGTCCGACTTGGTTTGTTAAAATAACTGTAATGTAATCGAAGATTAAAAAAATTCATTAAGGGCATGTTGACAAGTTATTTAGGACTTGAACAATGTCCTGGAGAAAAAAAGAGATTGAATTCTGTTTTTTTTTTTTTTGTATGGTACTCAGGGGTTGTGCACTCTCAAATGCCTATACATTAACAAAATTTGTATCCTTTAAGTATCCTGCATGGAATGTGATACAATTCACATAATTTCAATCATGATTTGCTACAGTATGCTATATTGACTTTTTCAAGCAAGGTATTGATGTTTTAATCAGCTACTGAAAAATTCCAGAGCAACCCTGCTAAAAATAAAACACCAGAGATTTAAAATCAGGTACAGGTTTTACGGTCTGATCGCAATTTCTTTGGAAAACATCTGAAAAAGTTTCATCAGTATGGATTCCTCTCAGCCTGTTTTACCACATATGGGCAACATCTTAAAGGTATCTGGGTGCTGTGATGTTTTAGCTCCCAGCAAAAGACCCAGTGACCCTTTAAAAAGCATGTCTTTGGGCACTTTTGGTGCATCAAAACAGGAAACAACATAGTAAACTTGGGAATGTGCTTTACAAGTACTTGTGGATCTCAAAGAGTGCGACTAAATCATGACCTGCGCATTTTGCCCATAGAGATCATGTTCATTTGACAATATTGTAGAGATACACTCTAAAAAAACATTTGGCTTACAAATAAAAAAAGAATCAGTTGTAAATCTACAAACTACACACATATTGCTTAGCATAAAGATGAAAAGACAATGTTCTTTTGGACATCACATGTGGTGCTGAGGCCAATGTTTATAGCTACAACAGTCAAGTCTTTCAAGATGATTTTCAGGTACATACAGGTTTCTGCACAGAAAAAAACAAAAGGCGTCATCTCATAGGGCGTTTTATTAAAACCACTCACATTCTTAGCTGAATGCTATGCTGTCTGACCTCTTAGGTTACTAAACAGTGCTTAGGTGCTACACAAAGGAGATAATTTACTGATAATTTACAGATGATTTTTTTTCCCAATCTAGAAACCAAAACTGTGAAAATCCTTCTCTTAGAAGTTTCCATGCAAGCCATCGAGGAAAATTCATGTCACTGCTGCAATAATTTTGTGCATGGGAAAATGAATCAGACGAGGACACATGCTGTAATTACTCAGTAGATTCCTGTTTACGTAAGAACTCCACACCCAAGCACAATACGTTATGTTATCAAGCAAAATGTTCATAAAACAATCCAAACAGTGCAAAAAAAACCCTGAAATAAATGCAGATTTCACACCTCATTAAAGCTGGAATGCGTTACCTAAACTCAAGTTAAAAATGAAACACATGCTCGGAGACCTCCATGCAGGTGTGTGGGCTCTAAGCCAGAGCTGGATACCTTTGCACTAAGATAAGCTTCACAGAGTCTAAACATGGGCATGGGTTTTTGTCATGGTACTTGTTCAACTTGTTTCCCACACTGAGTGGAAATTAGAACAAGAGCTGTCGTGTGGAAGTGATCCTTTTCACTGAAAAATGAGAACTGGTGCTGAAAGAACATCAGGCACAGAGAAGCAGTCCGTGGTAATGTACCGCAAGGGTGAAAAACTGGATGCGATGGCCAAGGAAGTCATATTTACTGAAAAGAGGGCTTTGTGAAGGTGTGCAATGTGAGCCAGCTGAGCTGGTTTCCTGATATATCTGACTTGTCAATCCTAGGGTTTGAAATTAACACCCGCCAACCCGTGGCGGGTAACGCTGTCAAATCACTAGCCAATTTGGCGGGTTACTTTGCATAAGGTTATGTTCACTCATTAATTTCTTGGGGAAGTTCATGCAAGCCAAATCTGCGCAGGTTTAGCGCAAATACTGAACTCGTGAGACATCATGACATTATCGAGTATATTGCTAAAACCAAACAAAACGCACGTACAGAGCAAGGGCGGATCTAGAAAATCATTTTTAGGGTGGCAAAGGGGTGGCAACACCACAGCAAGCCCCCATGCATAGCTTTTGGGGATTTATGGTCTGACATACACAGTTGTGTTCACAAATATTGTATTACCATTAAGTAATCATCTATACTGTTTTAGCAAACATCTAGAACATCTAACTCACCAAACCATTTACGTTTTTTAAACAAGACTTTAAGACAAGCCAGCATAACTTTGTCTTTCAAACTTTTCAATCTAGTTATTACAGTTTTTCTTACAGGTTTTTGCAACTGCGTACACACATTTTCAAAACTTTGCCTCTTTTTTTCAAAACTTTAGACACAAATCCAAGAATTGCAAATGCAAAATGCCTCACATCTCTTGCAAAATGAAGCACTGCATTCAAAATATCACAAACACATCTCAAAAGCAAACATTTGCAAACACTCTTGCCATAATATTAATTCCTGTTAGATTTTTGCGCGTTACATAGAGAATTGTGTGTTGTGTTTTGCAATAAGTGTTTTATGAAATTGAAAACTGAGTCAAAGGCCGAGAATTAGTGTATGGTTTTGCAGATTTGGTGTGTGGTTCTGGTGTTTGTGTCAAGTTTCAGATATCGTGTGACAAGTAAAGATTTTGTGTGTAAGCAGTTGAAAAAGACTGTAAATGCTTACACAATTTAAATACACAGATGACTTTCCTGCCCAGTGAACACTGAGATCAATAAACTGTAACAAAAAACTCTTACTACGATTCAGGAATTATTTTTGCAGCTTAATGTCTATTACAGCATACATAAATTAAATTACAGATACAGATGTATAATTCAGCAATGAACTTATGGGAAAAAAATCATTTTCATTTTACTACTGTAAAGTAATCTTGCAGTAGATGAAAAACACTAGATAAGTTCACATACCAAAGAATTGTATGAACTTGGCTTGCACCACAATACAGTACAGTAAAAAAAAACAATTAAAAAAGTAAATTTAGCATCCTCTGCACATTTGGCCAAATTTCATTACAGTATACAGTACTATAGCAGTTTCTTGGTCTCCTGACACAAGACTAGCTATATTTCTAGGAAGTAATTTCTCAGTTCTGCAAAAATGCAGTACACATAAAAAATGTTTACAAATAAAAATTGACAGTCACATGCTTGAAGGTGTACAACATGTGCTACAGTTTACTGTGCATATGGAATAGTGAAATTTCCATTATCTAATGTAGGGTGATATCAGGTAAATTGGGCCACTTTTTAGTTAATCGCTTGGGACACTAACAAAAAACCCATGTATGACATTTAACTGTGTTCTTATGATTAATAAGGACTGTTTTTAATATTTTTGTGTTGAATTGATGTAATAAAATATAATTGTTCAGGCCCTACAGGTTTTGAAACATTAGCTGCCCCACATTTTTTGAGATAGCAGTGTTCATGTAAAATGGGCCGGCTGATCAGCAAAAATGGGCTAGTCAAACTGCAAAGTTAAATAAAGACATTTCTGATAAAACACATTTAATTATATTTCATTTTATAATGTAACAGTGTAACATTGTATTTAAATTACATTAGAACATCAATTTGAATTACACTAAATCATCAATTTCAATCAATTGCATCAATAAAACAAATTTCATGAATAAATGTGACAATAACAATAACAAGTAGTGTTATGGCAACAGTTTAAAAGTTAACAGCCAATGACTGCAAAGAATTTCAACGAGAAGAGGTATGACACTCAGACCTTTCAATCAATTTCATCAAAACATAAATTTCATGAAAAATGTAACAATAACCTGAACAACTAGTGTGTGTGTGTGCGTGTGTGCGTGCAAGCGATCTGGAGGTTTTTCAAAAACAGTCTTGACAAATAAAGCCGTCGTCATCAAAAATGACATTCTAGCGCTCATGAAACCAGGCACTAGTGCTCACAGCACACCCAGTCCTCAGTAGCCTTTGGATCACTGGGGTCGCCGTAGAGCAGGGATGGGCAACTTTGATAGTGACGAGGGTCAGCATTTTTTCTCCTTTATACCAAGGGGCCAGATTACTAATCCACGTCCACACACCTTTTACACCGTCTTACTCAATTTCCTTTTTATTGAAGGAAATGAAAGTATAACTAATGTCATTTGTTTTTAAAGATTTTATTAAGTATAAAACTTGTGCAGTTATGCTAATTCAGAAGGAAAACTGTTGTCAGTGGACAGAAATATTACCCCACTTTTTGTACCATTTAAGAGTTTGCATGGCCTTAAATGTAAACAATCTAACTGAAGACGTTTTAAGGACCCGCGGAAATGCTAATATGAACATAGTCCAAGACCTCTCTTCTTTGTTTTTATAAAAGATTTTGAGCAATACCTTTCATTAATCCAGTTGTCTAAGAACAAAAAAGTCTTAAAAACCAAGCAATCTTTATGTGACTTGCTTTTCAAATGTTTTAAAATTGATCATCCGAGTCTAATATGATCCAGCGGGCCGTACTAAAAGACACTGCGGGCCATATACGTAGAGGGAATGGCAAAGCTTGCAGGGATCTTTCTCTTCTCAGTGGTTCTTTTTACCTTGCTTTTTTCCCCTTGGTTGCTTTTCCTTCTGTTGCTTTTTTGTCTTTGTGCTTATGTATTCAAGGTGTTCCTGACTCATGAGAAGGTAAGAAGATGGCTTGGCTCTTTTTCTCATGGGCCTCTTTCGTTTTGGCTACTTTACTTCAATACCTATAACTTCTATATCAAAATGTCTCTTTCACCCTTTCTCTTTTCAGTGAGTTTGTTCCCATGTGTTCACAACTATGTTTGCGTGTACACATACACATGCCTCACTAACATGCACACACAAACATAGTTGAGCACACATAAACACACATCACAATCAAACACATTTAGAAGGTAAAACGTGAAAAAAGTATGTCACAAATGCAATAATACAAATTATTAATTTAAAATACAAATTATCCTTTTTAATAAAAGGAACCACCAGAATTTCTGCTTAAAGGGGTCATATGATGTTGCTAAAAAGAACATTATTTTGTGTATTTGGTGTAATGAAATGTGTTTATGCGGTTTAAGGTTCAAAACATTATTTTCCACATACTGTACATTATTGTTTCTCCTCTATGCCCCGCCTTTCTGAAACGCGTCGATTTTTACAAAGCTCATCGGTCTGAAAAGCGAGATGTGCTGTGATTGGCCAGCTATCCAGTGTCCTGGGAAAAGATGGGGAACAGAGATCCGTTTCTCACCAGTGTCCACTCCACAAAGGCGGTGAAATTCGCTCAAGGACCATCCTCGGACGACAGCGCTCTGCACGCGGTGTTCAAACTGGCATCGTAGAATGCACAGAGCGCGTCGTCCGGGGAGCTGGTGAGACTAGCGAGGACCAGAAACAGTCTGGTATGGCCCTCAAGCGATCTCTCCCCCTGCTGGAGGAGGTATCCAGGGTGGGCGAGGGGATCCATGTGGAACAACGGAAACAAGAAACACTGGGTAAAACGGAGAAACAAAATGGAGGGGGAACATGCAGTAATACTGTATGTAGGTTGGGTCTTCTGTCACGATTCCTACTGTGAGGAGCGAGGAACGAGGAGACGTGGAGTAAACGTAAACAACAGTCTCTAATAATCCTCAGAAGGGGTAACACAGGGCAGGCAGGAACACACACACGTAGCACAACTCCAAGACATATTAGACCTGACAAGAAAACATGGGGCAGACTACACTCTAAATACTATACTAAACGAGGGAATGACAACTAATAATGAGACAACTAGGACAGAAACAGGAACGACCAAATGTGGGCACATGAGGGAGAAAACACACACAAAGCAGTTCCATAATCCTGACACTTTGCTACAAAAATCTCAAATAAGTGCTGTCCATTCTAAACTTTCTATTCATTACAGCATTCTGAAAAACATCAAAGTTTCCCTAAAATGTGAAGCAGCACAACTGTTTTTAACACTGATAATAAGAAATGTTTATTGAGCACCAAATTTGCATGTTAGAATGGTTTCTGAAGGATCATGTGACACTGAAGACTTGATTTCTTGCCAAATCATCAATCTGCAAGCTTGAATTAAATGTACTGGTTTATGTGTAGAGGAGGCTGGTCTTTCTTTGTTTTGTAATTGGTTTTAGAAATGTAACAACAGTGAGTCATTGCTCTGTCAACAACACTGTTGTTAGCAACAATTTGTTTTTCGTAGGGTTATGGGAAATAAATCAGGGACAGTGTTGGGCTCGTTACTCCAAAAATTAAATTTATTACTCGTTACTAGTTACTCCTTTCAAAAGAAATATTATTACTTTACTTATTACTACTGGCAACAGTAATTGATTAGTTACACTACTAGTTACATTACTTTACCTTCATGCCCCACAGAAGTTGTAATTGTGTATCTTTCCCATAAAATTCTTCTAAAATTTTACTAACAATATATTTCTGCCTCATCATTTGACCAAAATCTACATTGGATCGCAGTCAGAAGTTTTTACAAACACTCAATGGTGATTGATAGTGACTTTTAAGTAAAAGTGTTGTATTAATTGTCATGTGTAGCTTGAAGCTAGTTGTAGCTTTAATTTCTCGGTTACCCATATATGATTATATTTCATGAATTATTTTATCAAAAGAAATCACATAATTTCATAAGATATTTAATTATAGTAATATAATTTATATCGGGATCAGAGGGATGTGGGTGGGCAAGCCATGTAATGCCAGAGTAAAGTAATACCACAATTTACACATCTGTGTTCAGAGCACCTTTTCTCATGACAAAATAAGTGCAATGGCAATATTTCCATCCCCTGAATATAAGCTTTTCCATATTCCAAGCTTTCCTGGTGCACTGGTGACTTCATGTGCATGTGCGAGTCGTGAAAATTATGAAAATAATCTAGGAATTATTGGATTGTTGGATTTCAAATCAGTATGGGTTGAGACATCAAAAGTAACTAGCTGTTTTATTGATGGTAACTGTAATATTTTTACTGAAATCTTATTAGTAATTAGTTACACTACTAGTTACTGCAAAAAGTAATATTATTACAGTAACTAGTAACTGCCCAACACTGATCAGGGATAACAAATATTATAATTGAGTTCAGAGAACTTTAACCTGGCGTGTTGTGGCTTGGTTGAAGTTATTGTATTAACTCCCTTTTAAAGTTTGGTTTCCCTCTCTAGATGGTGAAATGTATTATATTTGAACATGCACACACCCAGGTTTTCTCCCAATATTAATATGATTGAATGTGAACCTGAGAGAGACTGTAAATGTTCTTACTTAAATTTAAGCCTCCAGTAGTCCACACCTATTCTTTCATAAGGCCTTAATTAGACTTGTTTCATTCATCTTGTGCTGTTTTTGATAATGAATGGCTTTGGTATATATTGAATTCCACTACAAATGGATTACAACCCTGGAGGATTTCATGAATGTCCACATCCTTAACACGACAAAGAAGCAGCAAGGGTGGTTTCAGGTGAACAACATAAAAATGACAAAACATCACATCACATATTGTGAGACTTCTTAAAAATAATAATAAAACCTTTATTAGGATAACAATCCATTGCTTCAAAACATTCAATTACAAAATTAAAATGGTTATGACATTAACAGATACATGAGAGGATGAAATGAAACTAGTCTAAAGACTGTAATGCTATACAATTGCAGGATTACTACACTATTTTTTACACATTTTTTTTTTTTATGCGTACTTGTTAAGTTGTAATTCCTGCTATGTAATAGAAAAAAAAACAGCTTTAAATGGAGATGACAATACAAAAGTATTGTAACTATTTTTTGGTAGAACTGCTCAACTTTCTCAACAGGAATGGCAACATATTTGGAGAACAGTAGTACAAATGTCAACAGTGTAAATGTTGATAGGTGCTACACTACATCTTTAGTAAGTTTAAAAAACAGTGAATTAATATAATTCGTGTTGCTGAAGAAACACCTTTTTCCCTTAATGGAGGAATCTGGAGGATGTGTGAAGAAAAAAATCTGAATCATGCTAAAGAAAAAAAAACAAAAATATCTGATGGAGCAATTAAGAAAACTGTAATCTTGAAATTTGCAGCATTTTATGTTAAGTCCATTTGATGGTCTGCAAGACTAGCAGAATCCCCTCTGAAAGAGAAGAAGGAGTCTTGTGTGGAACAAGACATATTTATTGAACTCAGAGACTAATAAGCAGATTTTATGTGTTTATGTGGATTTACTGTGCAGAGAGCTTATGGAGATCACGTAGATCACTCCTTGCTGGTGATGTCATTAAGTTTCAAAGACTCTTCCCTAGCTTTATTCTTATTGTCCCGTACTTCTCCCTCCACATGCCACCCCACCATCAGCTGGTACACAATCGCACCAATAATGGATCCCAGGAAGGGGGCGAAGAATGGCACCAAAAACCAACACTCCCTGGTACTGTTGCAAACCAGAGGAGAAACACTTGTAAGTTTTTACTCACTGACAAATGCAGATCAGCTCGAGTTGCTTCATGATGTACCTAATTAGTTAATGTTATGGGAATTAAATGTAAAGACTTACGTGAAGACTTCACTACCCCAACCAGCCATGGCAGTGAAAAGACGAGGCCCGAAATCCCTAGCTGGGTTGACTGCATAACCAGAATTAAAGCCCATGGAATAACCAGAATTGAAGCCCATGGAGAGTCCAATGATAAGGACACTGAATCCCACTGTGAAGGCTTCAAGACCTTGGGGGATTGGGTTGTTGTAGGGGTCCACAATGGCCAGGATGCAGACAATCAGAGATGCTGTGCCTATCACCTGTGAAGATGGTTATATTTTATAGATGTAAATATAAAGATAAGAAATATAATACATTTCTTATAAATTACAGAGGGGAAATGGTGATGGAAAAAATTGCAATAGAAGGTAAAATTATATTTCAATGCATTGCGTTCAATCAAAAAATGTTTCAGTTCTTCAGAGAAAAAATTTGCTTTTGCATGCACTTGCAAAAGCACTGAAACATAGTTTTGGGAACCAAATGCAACGTTTCTAAAGGGAACACAAAAGTTTTGTGAGAGAATATATATATATATCTTTTTTTTTTCATTCTTTCTTTCAAAAGATATGCTATTTCATAACCGTGCCCTGTAAATAAAAACTATAAAAATAAATATTATTATATTCATTTTATTATATAAAACTATTTAATTTATATTTAATATTCACTAATACAAATAATATTTAAAGGCTCTGCGAAACAAAATTATATATCAGACCAACAAATGCCATTTCTCAGTTGCAGAGCATGGGTTTGTTGGTTTTAATGAGAGATTAGTTACAAGCTTGCAGTTACTGACCTGGTCAAAAAAGCCATTCAAGATGGTGAGATGTGGGTTTGGGTAAGTAGCAAAAATGCCAGCAGTGGCATTTTCCCCAGTTACGAGCAACTCGTTTTTTTCTCCAGCATAATCATACATTGCATCTAAAATATAAAAAAATAAGTGTCAAAAAGAAGAAACATAATATACACTTTCGACAAGAAAAAGCATTAATATTACATAACATGTACCATGGTATTCAGCAAAGATGATCGCGGCACCAAAGAAGGCTCCAATTGTTTGGAACATGAAGTACACAGGGAACTTTCTCCATTTTTCTCTTCCCAAGAGGCAGAGAGCAAATGTAACTGCTGGATTTAAATGTCCGCCTAAAAAAAGAAAAAACAAGAACATATCCCATCAGTCATCCCATAAGATCATCCACAATGAATGTTTTATAAAAACTCAGTCCAACAGCTTAGGATGCAATTTTAGAGGAGTTTGCCAACCTGACACCTGGCCACAAACCAAGATTCCAAGGGTAGCAGCAAAACCAAAAGCAAGGTTTACAGAGAGAAAGCGACCATGACTTTCTCCACTTAGTACCATTTGGGCCACTGCACCACAGCCAAACATCTGTGAATGTTGTGAAATAAGAACATGCGTTAATCACTATTTGAAAAACCACACAATTTTTACGTGTGCCATTTATATCAGGGCTATGAAGAATCCAGGTGAAAAAAAATGCTTTTTTGACTAATTTTACCAACTGAGAGTAGGACTTTCACATCACTGTGAGTCACAAATTATACTTTAAACTAGTGATGAAAATAGCAGGTTGCCGTTTCAAACTCTGCTAAAAATAAACTGAGTATTCCCTTTTTTTTTCAAACACTACAAATCTATAGTGACTAAGGGCTGCAATTTTTCACACAGAACATCTCAGACAGGTCATTACAAGTCCCTTCTGACAAAGAGCAATTGCAAGTTGCTGTTCAGAGTTGTGTCTAAAGTATCCATTGTAAAGGTCACCTCAGAGTGAACTGAAATACCTGTGGCATTGTACCGAATTATCAGGCTCACGCAACAGCTTTAACCAAAGTCGTGTAATTGCCAGGCTACACTGAAGAGCTTTCATGAGACTAAATCTCAGCAACAATGTCAACGCAATTCTAAAAAAGGCATCTCACAAAACCAATTTATGACCTAAGCATGGCCCTAAATGTATCCTTTCGATTTCAGTAAAGACAGCTAAAAGCAAATACAAAATTTCCTTGGGTTATTCGATTTATTTCACTTTTCTGTGTGACCAAAGACCCATTGTTCCTGTTTCTGCTCTAGGAAGAACATCCGCTGATAAAGTCAATATCACAGCACTGACCTTCACAGACAAAGAGCATGTTCAAAGTAGCTCGTACACCGAATACCTTTTTGCTGCTCAGCAAACATCACACCTGTTGAGTGATCCAGTTATCGCATGACCTCTGTATTTAAGTATTATCTCTAGTATAACCCATGCCACACACCTTAAAAACAAACTATGAGTGTACTTCTTGAAATGAGTTGTTTTTTCTAAAGTGCTTGTAAAATTGCATAATTCCCCTGCGAAGATTTTGTAGCAGCAGTTTGATGTCAAATCCCTCTTTAATAAGAGTCATATTTCATACCACTCCTGTTACTGTCATGTCACACCCCTGACTTCTTACGGCAGTGGTTTCTTTACTGTAGTCTGCCACGTGTGATGCATTTATCAGACAATGTTCAAGAACATTTCCTTATTGCGATATCACTGTGTAGAAAACTGTCAGGCATGTTTTTCTATTAGTAATTTTTTTCACCCTCGTGAAATATCAAAATATCTAAATATGACTGTATTCATTTCAAACCTAATATAGATTTTACATGTTTAGAATAAGATAAAGTGGATTTCAAAATTAATCCTTGGTGTTGGTGAGGCTAATGCTCTCTGATAATATTGACTCAATGCCTTAAGGTGATTCATTAAACCTCAACATACTAAGTTATCACGTGTGGATTGTGTCATCATAATAGATGTGATAAAACAAGTATTATCCATCGAAAGCTTTGGCACGCGCCTCTTTTCTGCTGCAAGTTGCATTATTATATGCTTATCTGCACTGTCACAGAGAAAATCGCCACTAAATTAGTGTACATTTTTTCTGTTTATCATGTGTCAAGAGCATTTCTCACAAACAGGACAGACACTACCACTCTTCTTTCTTATCTGTTTGCAAATGACTTCCTTTAAGCATAGTTCCTCAGGGTATAATTAACATTTATCAATAAAAGACCATGCAGGAGACTTCCTTCATAGGTTGTAAAGGTAAGTTTCAATTGTTTTTGAATGTTTTGTGCGTACAATGAAAGCCAGTGAGATGCAAAATTATGCCACTGACTTGCATTGTATTTAAAAAAAGTTTATTTTGTGTTCCGCAGATGAAAGTCATATAGGTTTGAGGGACTTTTAAAATCATCAATTTGAACAGAAGTTTGGATATTTCCTGAATTATTCCCTGGACTGAGAACCAACAGCAGGAAAATAAAACACACTGGTGTAAGATCTGTATTCCAGAATCCACACCAATGTGTGCACAATAATACAGATAGAATTGCTAATTTGCACTAATCCTCCATTCACTTAATTGCTTGTGGAAAAGTGCATGACCAAAGTAAACAATACAGTCTGTCTTTGTCATCAATCGGAGTGAGAAGAAAAGCAAGAGTGCAATTATTTCTGAGTGCAACTGATGCTCTATACTGTAACTCTCATATGTGCAACATTACACTACAATACAAAATGTATTTCTGGCTTTTATTACAGATTATGTGAAACATAAACATGCTTTTTCAGACTATTTGACAAACTGCATTTGTATTAAGTTACACTGACCTCAGCTTTGATGCTGACAATAATTAATTCTTGACTGAGGAGAAATACCCACCACCAGGATGAGAGTTCCCAAGCATTCAGCCAGTCCCTGGCGCAGTAGCTTGTTGCGAATCTGGAAAGTGTGTGCAAGCTTTTCCAGCATGACCTTCTGCCAACCCATCTTTCAGCCAGGTCCGGATGTCTTCCTTTTGCCTGTGTGAAACAACCTATATGTCCCTCAGAGATGTATGCTCATGTGAAGGCCAGTGCTCTGCTCTTATAGACATTATAGACCAGGACCAGCCCTTCATGCTTCTGCCTGCCCCCTTACACACACACACACACACATGAACACTCACACCACATTATCTCCCTCGATCCCTCCCTGTATTATTCACGTATGAACTCACACCCCTTCACACTGCATTCCTGTCCTCTCTATAATAGAACAGGTTCTTCCCTTTTTCTCTTCCCTTTCTCTCACATCTTTGTATTTTTGAAAACTGCTGAAACTTCATTACCATTGCCTTTTAGTTCAAAAATGGGCCCGGGTGTGAAATTTTAGAAGTAGATTAAGCTAACCTCTAAAGGGCCAGTGGTAGGAGAAGAGTTTCATTTTGAGTTGACATGAAACATGACTAAGGCTCTGGCTCCAGGAATGGGCAGGGTCATTTGCTTAGTTGTATATGATTCATAAAATATGTTACTAACGATGCTGATTAGGCACTAAATATTCTGAAATAATTTAAACCGCAAAACAAGAGAACTGTTTTTACATCATTAATCTTTTTTTTTCAGTTGCTTGTGACAGAGAATATTTACATCAACCCGTCAATCGAGATCGACTTGTAGATCTTTATCACTGTAACGTTACCACTAGCTCCCAAAATAACAGAAAAATAAGTATAAAACAAATACATAAAGCCTGATGCTTAGGACTTCCTGAACAGTGAAAAGTGATGCTGTGTATTGAGAATGGTATGGTATTAGATTTTTTTTTTATTACGTTAATTTATAAAATGCTAATGGTAGTAGCCCTAACTTCAAAAGCTTCAGTTAATAACGTTAAGCAATTTACTGTTAACAATGGCAGTTTTTTTATCTGATCACACTGTTACAGTGTTGTTACATTGTTACAGAGTTTTCTTGGTTGCATCCATTTTAAAGTTTAAAACGAAAGCATGTAATGTAATTCAAATGCAATTAAAATTAGGGATGCAACGGTCGACCGGCCAGAACTGGTTTCTTGGTCCAAATGCATGATCGACGTTTTTTATTTTTATTTTGACCGGTCTCTATACCGGAATTGCACACATTTGCATTGCAGTCGTTTTCCAAAATGTAATTTGTGTGGACCTATTACGAACAACGACTGTTAACAGAGGCCAGAGACGCTGTAAACGGACACAAAACTGAACCATGCAGAGCGAGTTCACTGTTCACGATGGGCGAAATATAGGAAGAAAAATATAAATATTGCATTGGGGGTTTATATGAATGCATCTCTAAGGGGAACTGACTGTCTTCAGATAAGTTTCAATGGCATTTTCTTTTCCACTTACCTCGGTATAATCTAGTAGTGTTTTGAAGCGCAGCGCTGCTCTGTTTACAGCGGTAACCAAAGAAACGCTGCGTTCCATAAACGCCTCCTACTGTCATAGAGAGTGAATTTGCGTCTCTTTCAGCCCTTCTGCTGTTTTGTTGGATCGCCAAATGGCTACAGATATTTTTGTTTAAGGGCCAGTTTGCCTGTTATAGAGCAAATAAACAATAAATAAATGTGATAAATAAATACATACATACATACCAGCCTGGTCTCGTTGTTTATAGGTAGGCATTAGTACGTAATGTTTACAAGCGCAATTACATTTTTGTACGTTTGGCTGATGCTGAAACGTACAATTTGGATGTATTACAATGTTGAAAGCGTAAAATTACTACGTATTTACAGCTAAAAACCTAACATAGTTATGTTAACCTACCTACCTCCAAACCTAAACATATATTTTTATAGCAAATATAAAATGATATAAAACGTAATAGACCGAAATATGCAGGGATGACAATTTTAATAACAATATAGCATTAAAAATCCTTTTTTTCGAGTTGGTAATCCCGCTCCTACTTATAATTTATAATAATAATTTATGCATTTAGCAGATGCTTTTATCCAAAGCGATGTGTGTTCCCTGGGAATCGAACCCACGACCTTCTAAACCTAAGCATAACAATTTCTTAAAAATATGTACAGTAAAAACATGACAGACAGAACTGCAATCACAATAATTTATTTATTGCAAAAATGTCAAAAGCAGTACCAAAAGTAGTCCAAATGAAGAAGTGTCGGAGTCCTCTCTGATGGAATACACACCATTTTTCAAGTTCAAGTGCACTGATGTTAATCTACTCTCCTGTCTGGTTTGTTTGTCGGACAAAAAGGCAGATTTTTTGTTATGATTGGTCAGATCACCTGTCAATCAAACTCCTGGCAAAGGGTCAATTGACAATGGAAGGCGACATATCTTGCACTGTAAGCTGATGAGTTTAACTGTGTCTTACTATGCCTCTGGTCACAGAGGTTTTTAGATGAATGCCGGGCCTATTTAAGTTGGGTAGAATCTGCGATCTCTGACCCAGTTCGTTTGCTGGCTTCCATGGCTGAAATACGCTGTGTGGCAGAAATACTGGCAACTTGGGGTGTTGAAAAACTAAATTGGCAGTGAGAGGATCACACAGACAAAATCAGGCATTCTGACATGGAACACAGATCTATTGTTACGGGACTGACGAGACGCGAGACGTGCAGATCCAAGTGCGCAGCTTTATTAACCAACATGGTCAGAAACAGACAAGGGTCAGACAATGGCAACAGGTATATAGAGGGCAAGACAAGAATATTCCTAGGGCTAACGTGGGTCTACAATCGGCGAACAGAATCAACAGGACGAGACTAGAGGGATAAATCCAGGTACAAGGCAAAGGTCCAGGCAGGGGAAAACAGTATCCGAATAGGGCAAGACGAGAGGGGGAATCCGAGATACACAGGCAAAGATCAGGACACGAGAAAACAGACAAGGCAAGACTAAGATAAGGCTATGAAAAACTGGACAGGCTCCGTAAAGTAGCTATCGCTATGAGAGTGATAAACGCTATACAATACTCGGCCCTGAATGGTTGTTTGAGTGAGTGTTATATAGTGACTGTGTGATTGGTTACTGCTGTGTGCAATCAGTGCTGTGTGCAATCAGTGCAATGGATGATGGGATATGTAGTCCGGGATGACATGCAACAGTTTGTGTAATGCGAGAGTCAATGTAATGGAAGGGTGACCTCTGGTGGTGATTGAACGGAAGTCCATGGACGGGATTCGTGACATAGCCCCCCCCCAAGGAGCGGCTTCCAGACGCTCCGAAGACTTTACGATTCAGGAGGGCGGTGGAGCAGAGGCGGAACAGGGGGAGGGACGGAGGGCCAGGTCCACGTGGTAGTGGAGAAACTGGGGACTGAGGCAGGACCGGGCGGAGCAGGATGCCAAGGCGGAGCAGAGAGCCAGGGTGAAGCCGGCAGAGCAGGAAACCAGGACAGATCCGGCAGTATGGGTGGAAGTGAGGACCACCACGACAGAGCAGGCGGAACAGAAGACCACCAGAGCCAGACAGCAGACCACCACGGCAGAGCAG
>NW_015557066.1:238233-238480 GCF_001515605.1 Sinocyclocheilus anshuiensis
CTCATGAAGATCAGCTGTGACTTGACTGGACTCAGGAAGATCAGCTGTGACTTGGCTTGGTTCATGAAGATCAGCTGTGACTTGACTGGACTCAGGAAGATCAGCTGTGACTTGACTTGCCTCATCACGATCAACTGTGACTTGACTCATGAAATCAGTTATGACTTGACTTATAACGATCAACTGTGACTTGACTTGCCTCATGAAGATCAGCTGTGACTTGACTTGGCTCATGAAGAGCAGCTGT
>NW_015557066.1:238911-239410 GCF_001515605.1 Sinocyclocheilus anshuiensis
ACCATTTTGTGAGTGTGCTCTAGTGTGACCGCCATTCCACAAGCGGACTCGGCGTCATGTTTCTCCGCAACCCCCACCGTGAACACGGAGTCGACACACAGCAGAGCAAAATCCAAAAAATTGCTTAGAGAAGAACGGGGACCCTCATGGATTAATCGTGACCTTAAGGTTTCATTTACTCCATCACAAAAAAAGTCTATTAGCACACAGTCTGGCAAATCAGAATGACATGCAATGTCCAGATACTCTTGAATATAGGCTTCAAGCGGGCATGTACCCTGCTTTAAGGCTAATAATAGTTTGGCAGTGTCCATACCTGGCCAATGTCCACGGGAAAAGCTGCTGGATCCTTGTGTGGCCAAGTATTCTGTTACGGGGCTGACGAGACGCGAGACGTGCAGATCCAAGTGCGAAGCTTTATTAACCGACATGGTCAGAAACAGGCAAGGGTCAGACAATGGCAACAGGTATATAGAGGGCAAGACACAAGAATATTCCT
>NW_015557066.1:239457-242761 GCF_001515605.1 Sinocyclocheilus anshuiensis
CCAGAGGTCACCCTTCCATTACATTGACTCTCGCACTACACAAACTGTTGCATGTCATCCCGGACTACATATCCCATCATCCATTGCACTGATTGCACACAGCACTGATTGCACACAGCAGTAACCAATCATACATTCACTATATAATACTCGGCCCTGAATGGTTGTTTGAGTGAGTGTTATATAGTGAATGTATGATTGGTTACTGCTGTGTGCAATCAGTGCTGTGTGCAATCAGTGCAATGGATGATGGGATATGTAGTCCGGGATGACATGCAACAGTTTGTGTAGTGCGAGAGTCAATGTAATGGAAGGGTGACCTCTGGTGGTGATTGAACGGAAGTCCATGGACAGGATTCGTGACATCTATAACTGAATGTATTGTTTTCAGAGAAACAAGTATGTGAACTTAGCTTGTTGTAATATGTCTGCGAACATATTATAGTATTTTTATGCCTTAGTACAGTCAAAAAAAAATGTGTATAGTATACTTTTTCCTTTATTTACCCTGAAAGAATGGAAGTGAAATTTGACAACATGCCCCATAGGTGGGACCTGTTGTAACATGACCATATGACAGCTTAAAATGTTATCTGATCTAATAAAAAGCTTACAAGACCAACTAAAATATTTGGTCAATAAAATACTGTAATGAACTTTTTCATATAAAATAATGGGATTTTTAAATAATTAAAAATATATACTAGGCTTTAGAGTTTGATAGTGAACACAGCGAAACAGTGTGTGGACAAACAGATGTAGAAAATTCAGACTTGTAGAAAAACACAGAACTGAACACAACACTGTCAGACTCTGTTCCGTGTTTTGTGTGTGTTTTGCTCCCCATGTGTTCCCTTTTGCCCTTATTTGGTTCTTCCTGTTCCTGTTCTGATTATGTTGATTTGTCTCCAGCGGTGTTAATTTAGTCTTATCATTTGTGCTCCTTTATAAGCCTGTCTCCTACGTCCATCCGTTGTCCGGTATTGTGAATGTCTGTTTATGTCTACGTCATCTGCTACGTGTGTTTTCCTGGTTCCCTGTCTATAATTAAAATCTCCTCATTGATGTACTCCTCGTCTCCTCGTTCCTTCGCTCCGCACTCCCTCACAGTAGCAACGTGACAAACACACCCCTTCCTTCCTCCACACACAACTCTCAGAACAGGAGGCAAATAGACAAGCCAGATGGTTTTTCAGTATAATTAAAAAAAAATAAAAGGTCTTACTTTGAATTATATTGCTAATGTCATAGAATAGCACAGTTCTAATAGCAGGGCACATTGTAACACAGTGTTACAACATGCCTACTGCACAACTGGGATTTAACCTATAGTGTTTCCTGCTACTGTAGTGAGCTAAGTATTAAAGAACTATCTAAACTGCTAAATAACAGACTATCATTTTAAATAAAGACTCAAATCTGAGATTAAATATCTTCAGTAAGAAGTTTACTTTTGCTATGGTTAAATGTTTGGCGACATCTTGCAAAGACTTTTTACATTTTGGCACAGTTTTTCTCTCTGATATATTTCTGTCTGATAAGAAAATACAGTAAATTTGGTCATGCTAGAATATGTGGAAACCTTTAAACCATGTGTTACAACTGTGTTAGGTTGTGCCTTGCTCACCCCTACATCTCAAATTCTTAGTTCGAATATATCAGTGTTCAGCTGGAGTAAACATGTTCATGCAGTGCAAATGGAATGGGACTGATGATAACTGAGACCATGACAATGGTTGTATGAGCAAGGTGACGCATGTACATTATGAAAAGGAGTGAGACAAACACAAAAACTTTTTAGACATTTTGTGTAAGTAGGAATTAGATTTCTGGATATACAACTGGTTAAATATTGCCTGTCAAACAAGTAAACCTTTAAAATAGTGCCAGTGACACTGTTGTATTTTGGACATTATCATCTTGGGTTCACGGAATTATTAGAATGCAAATGTAACAGTAGAAAAAGAAAATTAGAGAGGTCTGTTTTAAATTAGATTTCATTGGATGTGAGGTTACTGTACCAGTTTTAAGATTCAATGGAACAGTGAGAATACTGATGTCAGATGTTGACAAAGATATCAGGTACACCGATTCTAGGAATACAGGTGTGAGCTGGATATAACCGACAGAATGATTTAGATTTCATAATAAATTCCTTGACAGAGGATGAGCTCAGGTGGGAGAACACTGAATTTTCAAGAAATACACTCACACACACACACACACACACACACAAAACCTGAATTTCAGGTTTGTGTAAACATAACTGTAAATGATTGATTTGTTACATAAAGTCCCTTTGAAGAATGTTGTGTTAACTGACATTTTGTTTTACTTTTTATATATAAATATATAATTGCTTACACATAAGGCCCTTGAATTGTGCCCTTTCTGAATGGGAATAACACCTGTTTTGGTAAGAAAGTCTTCTTCAATCTTGATGTTAACTAACCATGTCAATCATTAAAAGATTAACTACATTTAGAAAGAAGGTAATTAGTAAAGAGAACAAACAAAGTTTGTAGTAAGGAAAACAAGTTGAATGTGTTATGTATATATAAAGACAGGAAACTGTGTGTTTAGCTTAGTTTAGTTTCACTGAGCATAAAGCATACTATGTGTCCTTGCTGAAGTCTTTTGTTGTTTCCTGAGTTGTCATGGACAACTACACTTCTGGACAACAGCCCAGACAACAGTGCAAAACTTGTTGCAGCAGGAATCCGGATGAGGTATGTAGCAAATTAGCTCAAAAGGGAAATGTATATAAATAATTACAATTAATTATGATTAATTACAATTATTTATATCAGCTGCCAGTAGTAGAATTAAATTGCCCTCAACTAATCTGTTCGTCCAGCGAACATTCAGTGTAAGTTCAACTCTAGGAAAGGATATTTTCGTGGCCACAGAAAATACTTTCATACAGTATTAATGCATTAGAGCATGTAGCAAGGATCAAAATCGTAAAGGGACATTCATTTGCAAGGCAGAATTAGAAACTCGTGTAATTTGTGCACAAGAGTTTTATTAACTAAACACTAACACAAACTAGTCTAACAAACAAACAAACAATCACTCATACATGGGAAAGGGCAAAGGAGGCTTGATGGATGAAACCATCAGGAAAACCAGAGAATGAAGCTATGAAAAGAGTCAGTTAACCACATGAGTAAAACCATCAGCGCCGTTTTAGAACGGGGTCTACAGCTTATACTAAACCTCTGTTTCGTCTAGTTAAATGTACGATACTTGCATTGCCTTGGCCTGGAATGAGCGTACGGATGCAGTCTCGGATGAAAGTTTT
>NW_015557066.1:243000-264447 GCF_001515605.1 Sinocyclocheilus anshuiensis
TTTACCAACATATAATATACACTCTCGTTTAGATCATCAGAAGACGAATTCATAGATACTAAACATGGTATAGTTAAGATTACATGAACGAGTGGTTCTATCATAAGCATGCATAAAACAGTATACAATACAAAAGACCATATACAAAAAGACAGTAATCATACACAATGACCTGGGGCTATGCATGATAGGAAGGTCATAGAAAAATCTGTCAATGAATTAATGAAAGAAGTCGTTTCCTATAGCAGTATGTGTCTGTTTTAAAGAGAATTGAGGAGCGGGGAAGATTCCCTCTACATACTTTTAGGTGGAAAAGTTTGTCTGATCTGGCTGAATTGTCCTGGTTGCCATGGTAACCAGGGGCCTGGTGTCGTTCACAGACATCCTGGCACCCAGTATGTTTATTGGGTGAGGGGTCTGTGACTATTTGTTAATCTAATGAATAACTGATTTGTTAAATCTAATGAAAAATGGTGTCATAAGCATGCATAAAACAGTATACAATACAAAAGACCATATACAAAAAGACAGTAATCATACACAATGACCTGGGGCTATGCATGATAGGAAGGTCATAGAAAAATCTGTCAATGAATTAATGAAAGAAGTCGTTTCCTATAGCAGTATGTGTCTGTTTTAAAGAGAATTGAGGAGCGGGGAAGATTCCCTCTACATACTTTTAGGTGGAAAAGTTTGTCTGATCTGGCTGAATTGTCCTGTTGTGATTACAGTGTACCTATTCAGTACCTCCGCTCCGTGTAGGTATAAGGTAACAATATGCGAAGTTTGGGGAATAAAGGAGTAATAATCTGTAAAATTACAAATTATTCCTACTTTAAGTATTTTGAAACTATTATTACTATTATTTGAATCTAATATTACAGGGTATGTATGACCTCTTATATTTGCAAGCGATTAAGCAAAAACATACACTGTACTTTTTTATAGCCTACACATATAAAACACGCTGGTAATTGTTTCAATCCAAACGCTCGGTTGAGACTGTTGGGTTAGGAAGCTGGCTTGATTTGACCCAATTTGGGTTGATATCAGTAATAACCCGTTGTTAATCTAATGAATAATTGATTTGTTAAATCTAATGAAAAATGATGTGTCTGATTGGTCCAAATGCTACAGGTAATTAGAGAATTCGGTAACGCTTTAGATTACAACCCGCAATGTACTGCGTAAGTAATTCGCATATTATTTCCTTATACCTACATGGAGGTACTAAATAGGTACACTATAATTACAAAAAAGTTACACTGTAACTTCAGTTTACTTACGCAGTTCTTTGCAGGTTGCATATCTGGTTTTTACCCCCTTATTACCCAAACGTAACACATTGTTCCCTTATACCTACACGAATGTTCTTTATAGGTACACTATAATTACAGAAACGTACACCGTAAATTCAGTATACTTAGTTCTTTGCGGGTTGTAATCTAAAGCGTTACCGAGAATTCTAAGAGAAACTCACCACCTCAGTATGGACACAAGCAGTAGTCTCATGTCATGTATCAATAATGTAATCAATGTTTTCAGTATTGTAAGGTAGAAATAAATAACTGATCACTTCTGAGTCATAATTCAAGTGTTTGTAGAATTATGACTCAGAAGTTATCAGTTATTTGTTTAACATTAATTTAAATGTGGGACATTGCTTAGTCTCTCCTTATTATTAAAACACATTTTCATATAGTGCAGGGATTTTTATAACTTTACAGACCCAGGGACGACCCCTTAACTCAGTCAAAGTGTATTTATTTAAATCACTTTTCAGAAAATGCCATATAAATTTCAAACAATTTTCAGACTTTTTTTATAATACAAAATTAGGAGATTTATTCAAACACATTAAATAATTAAGAGAAAAATCAAATGCATTTATAGTGTAGTGCATATTTAATAATTTTTGGCAATATGTTCTTTTGCAGAGTTCCTTTAAAGAACAGGCTATTGACACTGAATGACTTTACCGAGGTACATGTAAAGTCATATTGTTCACAGGCTATTTTATTAACTTCATACCGAAGATATGGGGTGATTACATGAAAGATGATACATTTCAATAAGTTGAACTGTATCCTTCAACCTACCTTCTGATGTTCAGAAATTGTGCTTACTGATATAGAGAAAAACTCCCCTTAGAGTAGACTTTGTGCTTTGCAACTTTACAGATTTTTTTCATGCACAAAGAGCTACAATACACTTTAAAGGAAGTTGAAAATGTAAAAAAAAGTACAACTGGACCCCTTTTAACTAAATATTCATAGATTATATAAGGATAGGTAAACATTTGACACAGTCAGTAAATTATTCACATGTAAATGATTTACGTTTAAGATTCTATCAATACTAAATACTAAAAAATATATAAAAAAATAAATGTAATACTAAAAAGATTTTTTTTTTTTTTTTTTTTTGTATCTGCAAATGCATTTTATGTATGTGTGGTAGAACCATGTTTTACATAAATGCATACAAATATTCATGAGATCACGCTGTGATCACAATCATGTTTCTCCACAAATAGTTCATTGAGACGTCTGCCTCAAAATGCATAAGCATGTCAGTTGAACATCATATGACCCCTTTAAATTATTATTATTATTATTATTATTATTAAAATTATTATTAAATTCTGTTCTGTAAAGTTTGGGGTAGAGATGCACCGAATTTTCGGCAGTCGAAAATTGTCGGCCGAAAATGGCATTTTCCTTTTTCGGCCGAAAGAGAAAAACGTCCGAAAATATGAGCCGAAAATATAGGCTAGGCTACATACAATAATATATGGCGCCCCGCCCGGCAGTGTTCAGCGCGCACTCTCCTCGTCACTGCGCGGTTTGACGCTCTGCTCAATATTCAGCTCTATGAATGTGCGTTCCGCTCGTGTACCGCTCATGCTCACCGGAAAAGCAATGTCCGCTCAAATAACGCGCTGACAGGAAATTTCTATGCAGTATACTTGTTCCTGTTTGCAGTAGCGCTACTGTGCTGTAACATGGTGCAGGCTAGTACAGCTGTACTGGGCAAGGCTCGTAAAATGATGCTACCTTCAAGTCCCCATGAAATCAAAATTAAAGGTGTGTGTTTTTTTTTTTTGTTTTGTTTTTTTTGGGGGGGTGTTAGTATGAATATGTTAGCCTTAAGGTTATCTATAAGGCAGTGTGCTCCAAAACAGTGACAAAATTCGCATTTAGAAGATTTAAGCATTCAAAGCTTCCAGTTCGTCACTTCCGCCAAAACGGCTCAACGATTATTTTTTTTGACGTCACATCGTACTTAAGCTTCTCATTAAACTTTCTGTCCAATCAAATGCTCTCTAGAATCCGAAGCGCCCGCCCCCTACACTATAAAATAGAGCTCAACAGCTCTAGCCCAAGCTGTGATATAAACCGCTATTTTAAAAAGGGACGGGCTGCTTGATATGTCCCGCCCTGTCTTCCTGTTTCAGTTCAAATTACGTCTACACATAAACTGTGGCTTTGTCCAAATACCCACACTTGTAGTCTTTGCACTTGACCACTTGATTACTTAAAGTGTGGTGCTTCTAACTAAATTATAAAAAGCAGTTGCAAATGTTGTACAAAATAAATATATTTTAAAATTATTTGAAATATCTCATTATTATATTAATATTTAACTTGCATTGGAAAGGTTTCCGTGATCTCTCAAGAGATCTCAGCAAAAAGTCTCACGATTTATTTCCAGAACATGATGCATGATGGGATACACTTAGCCTTGAATAGCTTACTTCCTGGCATGCGCTCTCAAGTGGCCAAGACCGCAAGTGTGGGTATTTGGACAAGGGGTGTGTCTCATTTAGAAGGCTGCGCCCTCCGGAGGTCGCATTCGAAGGCTGCATACGTCATCGAGGCTGTCTCATTTCAGAAAAGCAAGTAGGACACTCCGAATGCGACCTTCTTTCACAGGAATTCGGAGGATGCATGAGGTGTATCCTTCGCTGCTACAGATTACCCACAATTCATTCCCAGACAGCAACATAGTGTTGGCCCAGATCCGGCCCACATCTGGCCCATGTGAAATCCATGCGGGCCGGATCTGGGCCGAAACTGTCTGCTGTCTGGGTTGCGTCGCCGTAAACATTAAACAACCGTTGTTAATTTGAAAAATGCCGGCGCCGGCAGATGTTCTCGTTTAATTCTAGGTTGAGGACACTTCGTATATGCATCCTACAGAGGATGCGACCTCCGGAGGGCGCAGCCTTCTAAATGAGACACAGCATATAGAGTAACGCTGCGTGTTTCTAAGCATTTCAGGGGACATTTCAGTGACGCTCTGCTCTGCTCACATGCTCTGATAATAATAGCTTTGTAGGATTATACATTATTTGGATAATTAGTGCAAAATGTATCTTATATCTGATTCTGTTACATAGAAGAGAATAAAAATAATATATTGATATTTAATATTAAGGTAACACTTTACAATAAGGTTCCATTAGTTAATGTATTAACTAACATAAACGAACAATGAACAAAACATTTATTACGATATTTATTAATCTTTCTTAATGTTAGTTAATGAGAATACAGTTGATCACTGTTAGTTCATATTAATTCAGAGTGCATTAACTGTTAACAAGCACAACTGTTGATTTTAATAATGCATTAGTAAATGCTGAAATTACCATTAACTAAGATTATTAAATGCCGAAGAACTATTGTTCATTCTTAGTTCATGTTAACCAAAGTAGTTAACTAATTAACCTTATTGTAAAGTGTTACCAATATTAATATAAATTATGTCCAGTTTTATTGTGTTACTTTCAGTAAAAGTGTGGTTATTTGGTTTTGGTATGTGGTTTTAACTCAGTTTGTTGAACCTCCTTTCTGGAATGCACCCCTGTTCTGAACCCGAAAGCTCAGAGTTTCCCATCTCAGGGTAAGTCAACTCCGAGTTCAAGTTTGAACTCAGAGTTGGTTGAACCTCCTTATTGAAACGGGCCCCAGAAGATCATAAAGAGCTTTATTGCCAAGTGTGTTTACACGCACAAGGAATTCGTCTTGGTGTCAGGAGCTTCCAGTACAGAAAGTACAGACATAGTGCAGACATACATATAATTTAAAGTAATAAAACACTAATAATAAACAATAATAACAATATAGTAATAAAATATAGAGAAAAAGAAAATATCAGTAGGCAGAATTGTGAATGTGCATATGTGCTATTTACAGATGAAGAGTTTTGATAAGTTAAGTTTGATAAGTTGTTTACAGATGTACAATCCTGAGATATGTTATGTATTGTTCAGTTGGAATATGGCCTAGGGGAAAAAACTGTTCTAGTGTCTGGCTGTTTTGGTGCACAGTGCTCTGTAGCGCCGGCCAGAGGGCAACAGTTCAAAGAGGAAGTGTGCTGGGTGTGAGGGGTCCAGAGTGATTTAACCAGCCCTTTTCCTCACTTTGGAGGTGTAAAGTTCTTGGACATTAGGCAGGGGGGCACCAATATTGCTCTCAGCAGCCCTGACTGTCCGTTGTAGTCTCCTGATGTCTGATTTGATAGCTGAACTAAACCAAACAGTTATAGATGAACACAGGACAGACTCAGTGATGGCTGAGTAGAACTGTGTGAGCAGCTCCTGTGGCAGGTTGAACTTCCTCAGCTGGCGAAGGAAATACAGCCTCTGCTGGGCCTTTTTTACAATAGTCAATGTGAATGTCCCACTTCAGGTCCTGAGATATGGTGGTGCCCAGGAACTTGAATGACTCTACTGCAGCCACAGTGCTGTTCATTATGGTGAGTGGGGAGAGAGCAGGGGGTTTCTCCTGAAGTCTACGATCATCTCCACTGTTTTGAGTGTGTTGAGCTCCAGGTTGTTAAGACTTCACTAGACAGCCAGCTGCTTAAAAACTCTTGTCTGTAAGTAGACTCCTCACTGTCCTGGATGAGGCCGATGACTGTAGTGTCGTCTGCAAACTTCAGGAGCTTGACAGAGAGGTTTTTAGAGGTGCAGTCCTTTGTGTACATGGAGAAGAGCAGTGGAGTACAGAAAGTACAGACATAGTGCAGACATACATTTAATCTAATTTAAAGTAAAATACTTAATTTAAAGTAATAAAACACTAATAATAAACAATAATAACAATATAGTCATAAAATATAGAGAAAAAGAAAATATCAGTAGACAGAATTGTGAATGTGCATATGTGCTATTTACAGATGAAGAGTTTTGATAAGTTAAGTTTGATAAGTTGTTTACAGATGTACAATCCTGAGATATGTTATGTATTGTTCAGTTGGAATATGGCCTAGGGGAAAAAACTGTTCTAGTGTCTGGCTGTTTTGGTGCACAGTGCTCTGTAGCGCCGGCCAGAGGGCAACAGTTCAAAGAGGAAGTGTGCTGGGTGTGAGGGGTCCAGAGTGATTTAACCAGCCCTTTTCCTCACTTTGGAGGTGTAAAGTTCTTGGACATTAGGCAGGGGGGCACCAATATTGCTCTCAGCAGCCCTGACTGTCCGTTGTAGTCTCCTGATGTCTGATTTGATAGCTGAACTAAACCAAACAGTTATAGATGAACACAGGACAGACTCAGTGATGGCTGAGTAGAACTGTGTGAGCAGCTCCTGTGGCAGGTTGAACTTCCTCAGCTGGCGAAGGAAATACAGCCTCTGCTGGGCCTTTTTTACAATAGTCAATGTGAATGTCCCACTTCAGGTCCTGAGATATGGTGGTGCCCAGGAACTTGAATGACTCTACTGCAGCCACAGTGCTGTTCATTATGGTGAGTGGGGAGAGAGCAGGGGGTTTCTCCTGAAGTCTACGATCATCTCCACTGTTTTGAGTGTGTTGAGCTCCAGGTTGTTAAGACTTCACTAGACAGCCAGCTGCTTAAAAACTCTTGTCTGTAAGTAGACTCCTCACTGTCCTGGATGAGGCCGATGACTGTAGTGTCGTCTGCAAACTTCAGGAGCTTGACAGAGAGGTTTTTAGAGGTGCAGTCCTTTGTGTACATGGAGAAGAGCAGTGGGGAGAGAACGCAACCCTGAGGGGCACCAGTGCTGATTGTGAGGGTCCTGGATGTGAGTTTCCCCAGTCTCACTAGTTGCTGCCTGTCTGTCAGGAAGCTGGTAATCCACTGACAGATGGATGTGGGTATGGAGAGCTGGTCGGTTTGGCTGAGAGAAGATCAAGCATGATGGTATTGAAGGCCGAACTGAAGTCCACAAATAAGATCCTTGCATATGTTGCAGGATGTTTAGCTGATTTCAGTTTTTGCCTAAAAAGAATGTAATGCTTTTATTTACCAACTGTTTTTTCTGTTTATCACGGTTTCCACAAAAATATTAAGCAGCACAAGTATTTTCAACAATGATAGTAATGATCAGAAATGTTTTTGAGCACCAAATCAGCATATTAGAAATATGTCACAATTATATTAATGGGATATAACATAGCAGACCTGTTAAATCGGGTCTCTTGAGAAGACAGGGGTGAATCTTTCTATTTGAGGTGCTGTTGAGCCTCATTTAAAGCTGCAACAACTGTACTGTCATCTTTTAACTTTGATCCTGTCACCAGCTACTTCCTTCTACTCCTCTATACAGAAGAATGTTGTTTTTCAAAACAGCCACACCTGTCATGTCTGGATGCACTATGGTTTGAAAGTGTGTGAGCTTGTTCTAGCCTGTTGCTGTCACAACCCTCCAAATAGACCGTAAAAAGTCTCTCTCTCAAATTGCACTACAATGCACCGATTGAACCCACTGCTCTACAGAGTAGAAATTCTTAGAATCACTATGCCCATAAGCAAGATTCATGTCAGGTTGATATTGGCTCATTATGCCACCCTGTTTCCTTAGGAACTCTTGTGCTAAACCAAGATGTTATAAAGTGTTATTCTTGTACATCTTGCTCACATGACCGGCACAGTGCAATTAAAAAGTTCCATAATAGGAACCTTGTCAGTAATGCAAAAGGTGCGAATGTGCGAAGGCTGACAACATCAGCATGTGAGATCATAAACATCACGATTTATTACATTTAGCAATAATTTCTCAGAACCTTGTTAAGCAGCAATAAATATTCCACTGTTGTTTCTCACACTTTAAGTAGTGGCTTAAAGGCATTTCTAATAGCATCAGATTATGCAATGGTTTTTGCACAAGGTGTACTGGCTTCATTGGTAGAGTCAGTCATTGTGTCGGGGGAAAACGTAAGTCATAGTGTTTTCATGTACTCTTTTTGGTCAGAAGTTTCCCCCAGTTGGACAGGATTCTGCACCGCTGTGCTTGCATGGACTTGCAATATATACCTACACAGGGGTGCAGATCTTGTATCAGTTTCTGTGCATATATTGTGTCATTCAATGAGCAATGGTCACAGAAGCTACACACGAAAGCTAAAATACTGTTGAAATTAAGTAAGTTGAAATTGATGCACCAAAATCCCTAATTGCATATAGAGATAGATATATATGTATCAATCAAGTGTGTAGCGCATGCTTAACCAGACTGACTTGGCCTATAGCTTTTCAACACAGGCCATTTAAGTTTCAGAAAGTCTTTGAAATGGAATATCTTTAATTAATTTTAGAGAAGATAGTTTCCCTTGACAAGGTTGGGGGAAATGAACCACATTAATCACTAACATATTTGTGTGTGTGTGTGTGTGTGTGTGTGTGTGTGTTTTAGTTAAGTATTGTATTTAATACATCAGGCTTTTATGGCTCATACAGTGGGTACGGAAAGTATCCAGACCCCCTTAAATTTTTCACTCTTTATAAACCATCCTCAAATGTGTCATAAAAAGAATGTTAATAATAATAATAATAATAATAATAATAATAATAATTTGTAACGCTAAAAATTGTTGATAATCAGGAAAACACAATCTGCTTCAGTCCAGTAAATGTTAATCTTGAATTATTATTAAACAATATAAAAGTTATTCTTACCTCATAAAAATCATTAAAGATTTCACAGCAAAAAGACTTCCTAAAGCCATCAATCAAAGGTCAGAATGCATTAAGTACAGTAGATTTTGGGTTTATCAGCAAATATTTGATCATTGAATTTATAGGCCCTAGAAATTTGCGTATCAACTATGATACAGTAGGCTAATATATTAATAAATATACATTTTTCTTATTGTTTAACAGAATGTTACAATTAATGTTTACTGTAAGTTGTGTGAGAATAAAATGTTTAAAAAATGTGGCTAAAATATTGTAGCAAGCATTCCCAAATAAGCATTCTGTTTACAGTCAACTTATTACCCCCAAAGGGGCGACATCCTGGGGAATAAAAAACTTTAAAATCAAAAAAATATTTAAAAAAAAGCAAGAGATTGTATTATTTGTGCCCTAGTAAGATGGAAAATACCAATAAATTAATTTTCTGATGGCTCTTAATGGTCTTGCCCTTTTTAGTTTTTTTTTTTAATGAAACCATGACGGTAACTAAGGAGCATTCAGAAACACATAACTTATTCAAGTCTAAAATGTTCTGTTTTCCAAGAAGAGAAAAATATGCAAGGATTTTTAAAAGGTTTTTGCACATTCTGCTTTGCAGTTCATGCCCTATGGTTTTTGCATTTAGCTGATATTATTAGTTAAACTGATATAGAAATGAGGAACATCACAAGCAATTTACATTTAATCATTTAGCAGATGCTTTTATCCAAAGTGACTTACAAAGAAGCGATAAAATCATCAAAAGAGTAACAATATATATGTGTTGTGACAAGTCCCGGTTAGTCTAACACAGTACACATAGCAAGTTTTTTTCATGATAAATAATAAAAAAGTAGATAGAAATAAGATAGAATAGATAGAGCTGATAGAGGGCCAAGTTATTATTAATTCACTTGCAGAACACAAGCTTCTTGAGGGCACATAAGTCTGAAGTAGTAAAGGGGTGCAGAGCCAGTGGTTGTTTTGTAGGCAAACATCAATGTCTTGAATTTTATGCGAGCAGCTATTAGTAGCCAGTGCAAATTGATGAACAGAGGTGTGACATGCGCTCTTATCGGCTTGTTAAAGACTACTCTTGTTGTCGCATTCTGGATTAGCTGCAGAGGTTTGATCGAACTGGCTGGGAGACCATATTAATGACATATGTTTTAACTTAAGCACCTATTTTATACAGGGCAAAGTTAAATATAAGACAAGGGTTGAACCACTTTAATCAGCCAAGGCTATATGCTTCTCATGCAAATTCTTATTTTCTTCCTCCTTGCCTTCTACCATTCACTTTAAGTTACCTACTCTCTAAATTACATGCTCTAAATTAAATGCTCTAAATTACCTACTCTCATCTTAAGGGCATTAAAACATTCAAGCGATGTAAAGGGCAAACAAGCACAAAGAAGTGATCAACAGAAAGATTTATAACAGACTTTACTCGAGAGGTAAATTGACAACTTGGTCCATAATTCATGAGGCTTTTTAAAAAATCAATTTATTGTGTTTTGCTCCTGTATGCTGTATGCTCCTGCATGGGTCTTGTTAAATAGATATACACCTACAGGATTTAACAAAACATCCCAGCCATTATCTGACAGCAGCACTGATTTAAGTCTGTAACCGACCTGCCCTGCTAACGTAAAGACTGCAATATGAAGCTCATCTGCATATAATAAAATCTACATGAAGAACACAAAAATTGATCTGGAAGTTTTAGAGTGCTCCTGCGCAACATGGCTTTTACATGGATCATAATCACAGACAGAGGCAATTTACGTAATACATATGAAAGGTATAAATAATGAACAGTTTATTATTTAATTGAATATTTATATACTAACATTATTATCTGTAACTATTTGACCCACAGTCTACACCATAAATGAGGGTGTAAATATTTTCCCACCTGTTATATCTGATATTAGTGGTTTATCTGTGTGGAAGCTTTCTATTTGGCCATGTCGCATTCTGTTTGCAAGTGCATCAGGGAGGCCATGCAATATGAATGGGCTGTGGTAGGATGTGGTAAGCAAGAGCCTGGAGCTTTTATATATAATGTGTGTCAGCCGTGATGGGGGGAGGCAGCAGATGGGTGTCGTTCACAAGCTTGATGGCTCCTTTTTTTAACACTCCTGTAGCATCTGTCTCATGGTAGGAGTGTGAAAAGGCTGTGCTGGGGATGACCATTGTAGTCATTTTGAGGTTTGCAGGTATTTTATTTTATTTTTTTACATTTTTAAGAAAATCCCATTCATTCAGAAAACATTACATAACCCTTTTCCCTGTGCAATTAAGTGGTCACTACACCTACAGTGGGGAAAATATTTATTTGATCCCCCGCTGATTTTGTATGTTTGCCCACTTACAAAGAAATGAAGGGTCTTTAATTTTTATGGTAGGTTTATTTTAACGCATAGAGACAGAATTCCAACCAAAAAATCCAGAAAAAAACATGCATTATATTAAGGTTAGAAATTGATTAGCATTTTAGTGAGTGAAATAAGCATTTGATCCCCAAGCAAAACATGATTTAGTACTTGGTGCAGAAACCCTTGTTGGCAAGCACAGAGGTAAGACATTTTTTGTAGTTGGTCACCAGGTTTTCACATCTCAGGAGGGATTTTGATCCACTCCTGTTTACAGATCCTCTCTAAATCCTTAAGGTTTCTTGGCTGTCGTTTGGCAACTCGAAGTTTCAGCTTCCTCCACAGATTTTCTATAGGATTGAGGTCTGAAACCCTTGTTGGCAAGCACAGAGTTAAGACATTTTTTGTAGTTGGTCACCAGGTTTTTACATCTCAGGAGGGATTTTGATCCACTCCTGTTTACAGATCCTCTCTAAATCCTTAAGGTTTCTTGGCTGTCGTTTGGCAACTCGAAGTTTCAGCTTCCTCCACAGATTTTCTATAGAATTGAGGTCTGGAGACTGGCTAGGCCACTCCATGACCTTAAAGGGTTAATTCACGCAAAAATGAAAATTAGGCTGCGTTTTACTCACCCCTGATGCATCCTAGGTGTATATGACTTTCTTCTTTCAGAAAATGTTTTGCTTGGTGACTGTGGTTCCAACTGCCTTAACATCATTAACAAGCTCCTCCAGTGTAGTTCGGGGATGATCCCTCACCTTTCTCATGATCATCCTTACCCCATGAGGCAAAATCTTACATAGAGCTCCAGACCAAGGCCTATTGATGGTTTTGTATTTCTTCCATTTCCGAATAATCGCACCAACAGTTGTCTCCTTCTCACCAAGCTTCTTGCTGATGGTCTTGTAGCCCATTCAAGCCTTGTACAGATCTACAATCTTGTCTCTGACATCCTTTGACAGCTCTTTGGTCTTGCCCATGGTGGTGGGAGAGGTTGGAATGGAAGATACAGATTGTGTGGACAGGTGTCTTATACACCTAACAAGCTGACATTAGTAACTTCTTAAAGTGGCAGGACTAATCTGTGTTCCACATGGGCACATAACCAAATCTGTGGGAGCCAGAATTCTTGCTGGTTGGTAGGGGAACAAATACTTATTTCACTCACTGAAATGCAAATCAATTTCTAACCTTTATTTAATGCATTTTTTCTGGATTTTTTTGGTTGATATTCTGTCTCTATCCATTAAAATAAACCTACCATAAAAATTGCAGACCCTTAATTTCTTTGTAAGTGGGCAAACTTACAAAATAAGCAGGGGATCAAATAAATATTTTCCCCACTGTACATTATTTAATCTATGCAAAAAGTATTGTAGTCTTTGATTTTGTCCATGATTCCCCATAATGCATTATACTGTACCATTCATGTAAACCAGTGCTCATCAGCCTTTTTTAAAGGATTAGTTCACTTCCAGAATAAAAAAATCCTGATAATTTACTCACCCCCATGTCAGCCAAGATGTTCTTGTCTGTCTTTCCCATTGCCAGAACGAATTTACCGGTATTTTTGAAAAGGTCCTGTTCACACATGATCGCTAAACAGTAATTTACCAGTGATTTGCCAGTAAAGACTGTCGGTGTGTTCCAAACGGGATTATAGCCTATCGCCCTCCGAAGGGCACTTCGGAGTGAAAACAATCATGGCCGCCATATTGAAGGGTCGTTCCAAACCGAAGTGCTCAAAACTGGCCACTTCAAAGGCCCCTTCGGAATAAAGGATTTCGAGGGGTACAACTGATGGACACTTCGGGCTCCCATGATCCTTTACACAGGGAAGTTGTTTGGCATCACAGAGTTCGACTTCACCTATAAATGTATGTATAGTATTGGGGTTCTATAATAGATAACATTCAATGGAGGAAAACATGGCTATTACCGTATAAATTCTGCATAGCCAATACAATCAAAGATTTTGCATAATATCTACCCCTGTAATGCTTTTTTTGTCCAGGTACTGTGACGAAGTTGATATGTGCACCTTTTGTGGGAATGAAAGTGAAGGCATTTGTCATTCATTTTTTTCATGTAATGCTTCTTCACTTTTCTCGAACGAGTTGAGTTCTTATTGTTTCTCCAAGGTTAATATGAACTGTAATTTACACATTAAAGATGCTTTTTGTTATTTTGAAAACCAAACAAATCTTTGGAATCTACTGTTAACTTTCTTATCCTTGTGAGAAAAATTTATTTTCACAAACAAAGGTTTCTTAAGAAAATACCTACACTTATAGATTTCTTATGTGAAGTAGAACATTTAATCAGATTACTAAGAATAATTAATAATAAATGTGCTTATTTTTTGAAGAAATATGATTAGATCTTTCACGTACCATGATTGATACCTGTTTTATTATTATTATTATTATTATTATTACTATTATTTTGTTCCAAGTACAAAACTTGTATTTGGAAATGTTACATTGTGCAAAAATTATTATACTTGTTTAATATTTACTTTTGCTGGAATTGTTCTGATTCCTAAAATATGTTTGCACTATTGTATTGGTTTTAGAAATATTAATAAAAAAAATTATGTATATACTACTTTAATATTTATACGAGTTAGATTTGGTACATTATTATGATCAAAGCAAAAATACTTTACAGCTACCTTTATCAGTCCGTTCAAATGTTTCAAATACATAATATACATTACAAATACATATTACATTACATTACATTACATATACAAATATTATATATTATATTTAACGTAAAAGTCGATTGGGGGGTCAACCAGCGTACAAAATGTCTGACAAAGGCGTATCCTTGATCGTCTTGTTAAGGTGACGCAGAAGTGCATACCAAAAAATAGAGTTTTTATGGGCGTTCCGCATTGAAGACTTGGAAGTAAACGCCCTGCTATGATTGGATAACAGTTTTGCATAGTAAACTAACTTTCTGTGTGTCTGTTTGACAAGCTACGTCCTTCATAGTTAGAGCCTTCTGTCTTGTTTACAAAGGACTCCGCGGCGAAATGAAGCGAACAAATGCTCAGTGTTTTACTCACGTGAGCTGAAACTTCATTAAGTTCAACCATGCATTCCTAATATTTGAATCCGAAGGAAGGTTATGCAGCGACCGTGTTCTTCCACAACCGGGCACCGCATAATATTTTGCGATCTTCAACAGTATGTTTATTGCTTGGTTGCTCGATCTGGTTTAGCGCCATTTCCCTACTATGTCATGTGTGAATCAGTGGGCGGGGCTACAGAATTAGGCGTTGATATTCTTCTGTGGAGGCGGTGTTGGTAGGCACATTCCAGGATCTGGCCTTCTCTGGACCTGGTGTTAATAAAAGCTTTTATTTCAGTAACAAGGATGTTTTCAGTTCTGAAACTTACAGGATATTCTTTTAGTACTATGACCTCTTATATCAAAAGCTCAAGTAAAAGTTGATTTCTCAATTCATGACCCCCTTTATGAGATGCTCTGTGGTTTGCAGGAGTGAAATTGCCTACTGGTGCCTTCTTTGGCACATCAATCTTAATTTTCAACCATAATGTTTTCAATTCACTTAGATAAATTAGAGTTTATTCTAGTGCTTTGTTGTATTTAGTGTTAATTGATGTAGTTAGATGCTGCAGCCTAATTAAGAAACTGCTATTGCTCAGATTAAATTATATATTATATAACTGTATAGTTATAGCCTATATATCGCCCCCTTAAGTAGCTTATAGTGTAGATAACTTCCTAACTATCTTTCAGAGTACATTAGATTTTGAGTAGCTTAGCCTACAGTTTTTATAGTAGCTTTCCAAACACTGGTGCTCTCTTTACCTCCCACCGTGTTCATTACAATGACATTTTATTTACTTATCCAAAACAAACAGTGCTACACTATTTAAAATGATCGCGCTAGAGTTCTCATACATATCATGCTGTAGTGTCAGCTATTGTCCCTGCCTCATATAATTAACACTGGTTTATATCTCATCCAGTAGGCTAAATACTACTCTCAACCACCAATTTCCTGGCTTGTCCTTCATTATGTCTGAGATGCTGCATACACACTTCTGCACTTACTCTCTTCAGTGAGCCATTCTTTGTAATGCAACTCAAAACTGCAGAACTCTTATAACTATACAAGATGTCCATATTTTAATCATTTGTTAATTATTATACAACAGTTAGTTCTGATCCTCAAATTTGATTGGCAGAGCAGTCACCCTACCCTACTTTCCTGAGTTGCTTTTTCTTTGGCATGCCAATGGAAAATGTTTGCCTGCTAACAGCATGTTCAGCCTCTTCTCCAAAAGAGGCCATGTAGGAGGCATGTGGTGATGAGAATGTGTAAACTGTCCATGAATCTGCACCTTTAGTGGGATTGTCCTTCCTTCCTTAATCTAAATCCAACAATATTAAATAAAACCATACCTGTAAATACAGCTTTGAGAGATTTTTAAATAAGAAGAGCAGCTGAGATCAGCTCACTGTAGGATATGGATTACATAAACTATATTACCACCTGAAACTCATCCAAGTTCTAAAGAGTCTTCCAAAAATCTGTCCTGAGAGACATGGAATGGAATGAAGCGTTCCTGGAAAAGTAATGTTTCCAGAGAAGATACCATACCTAAACCAACAGGCCAGCATACTGCTTTCTAACTCTAAGCAAAAACAACAGCACAGGAAAGGATAAAAAAAAAATCTTGAAGAAAACCTTAAAATTGAATCAATGTGCAAAAATAGAAATAAAGAAAAAAAATTAGCTAATGCATACTGTATGTCAGATAAATACTTCAAGGAAGACTGAAAACCCGTATCTATTTAATGAATGTGTACATCCAAAAAATGCAGGTACCATTAAACGCATCAATTATTTATTTATTTGTAGTTGTGATATACTTCACTCTTTATGAATGTTGCATTTATTGTATGTACACAGGAAGTGGCTGAATCAAATCAAAACCAAAAGTTTCAGATTTTCAAAAAATCCTCCTCTTTAGAGAAAAGATCACACCTGGGGCAAAATCAAGCGATAGATAAAATAAAGACATAATGACCTATGGTTACAGAAGCATGTCTGAACATATAGACTGGCATGAACAGAAACTTATTCATAGCAGCAGAGTTCTTACACTCCAAAAAAGGAAATTTCCTTTCCTCAAACAACTTGTCTTGACAAGGAAATTTCATGTGATAAAATCCAAAAGACAAGTGTAGCCCAGGGCCAAATTAGGGCAAAATTAACAACTACAGATCCAAGGAAATAACAAATAAAACTCTCTTAGTTTATCAAATAAACTGTTTAATTTAAAGTACAATAATATTAAAATTATATTGATTCGAATATAATTAAGACATACTGCGGAAACCCTTACCCAATGAAATAATGGTATTTCACTGCAGATGTAGATCAACCAATTAGCTTGATTCAGTGATGGTAACTCCGCCCACCAGTTAGACAGAGACGGAGACGATTTGGTTGAACTTGAGAGAAGATAAGGTTCTGCAGAAAAACCTAGAAAAAATAAGAATATTAGAGAAAATATTAGCTGAAACAAAACGTAAGTTGTTAGAAAGATATGATAAATGAGATTTTGCTGTTTTGAGTGAGAATTACACTCTTAAAGCCGAGTTAAGAAACTTAGACATCGGATCGATCAACTTAATAATAGCTGCGTCACACGGAAGAAACAACAGATCAGTGTAATTAGTCCACTGTTATTTATCATCATGATTAATGTTTTTTCAAGGATAAATTCAAGTCTGGGGAAGTCTTTGTTTGCTGATGATGGGGCTCTTTGGTTTAAAGGAAAGAATATAGAGTATACTATAAAGAAGATGCAATGTGCATTAAATTAAGTAGAAAAGTGGTAAAGGGAAAATGGTTTTAAGTTTTCAGTGGAAAAGACAAAAATAATACTTTTTACATATATGAAGAGGACTGTTGATATTAAGTTGAAATTATATAAACAAGAGCTAGAACGTGTATATACAATAAGATTTTTAGGAGTATGGTTTGACAGTAGATTAACCTGGAGAGAGCATGTAGAAAAGATGGTGGGAAGATGTAAGCGAGTAGTTAATGTGATGAGGGGTATTTCTGGCCAGGAATGGGGAGCAGATAGATTGGCTTTAAAAACTATATATATATCCATGATAAGATCTATAATAGATTATGGTTGTTTAGTATATGGCTCTGCAAATAAATCTATTTTAATTAAATTGGATAGAATTCAGTCTCAAGCCCTAAGAATTTGTTGTGGAGCGTTTCTAACTTCTCCAGTTTCAGCTCTTCACGTAGAGATGGGAGAAATGCCATTACAGATAATAAGAAAACAGTTAATAGTATCCTATTGGGCAAATTTAAGAGGTCAGAGTGGAAATCACCCTACAAAGAAAGTGTTAAGACCTAGTTGGGAACACGAGAAAAAAGAGTGTAATAGTTTTGGTTGGAGAGTGGGGAAATTAGTAAGAGATATGAGACTGGAAGATCAGATTGTTTATCAGTGTTTACTGGAGAAATGTTTGCAATAATTATGGCAATAAGGTGGATTAGTGAAGTTAAAATATCCAAGGTAGTAATATGTTCAGATTCAAGTTCAGCCCTAATAAGTTTGAATGAGCAGAAGTCAGAAATAAGACAAGATATGATAATAGAGATTTTTCAAGAATTATGGGGGGGGGTTTGTGTGCTATTAAGGGCTGTGTTCGAATTATCGAATCGCTGACGCAGGACTGCTTATTCGCGTAGAGGAAAAACAGATGGCGGGCCACCAAAGATCTGAACGGACTGAAATTTCTTGAATTCGCGTCGGAAACTGGTTGGATATATTTTTTGAGTTTTTTCACGCACTATACTTCAAACTGAGCGGATCGAACGTTTAACTTGTTGGTTACTGATCGAACTGAACTCTAAAAACAGTTAAAAAGGGACGTTGTTTATTGATTCTTAAGGTTCCATAAATACTTGAGTTCATTGACATCATATGGACATTTATAATTGTATTTACAGTTCATACAGTGTGTTTTGGAAATGTTTGAGATTTAAGTTAATTGATTTTTCTTTTTTTTTTTTTCTTTTTTGTGTGTGGTATTTACCTGATCAATTCAGTGCCACTGTAAAAGGTTGAGCTGTCCAAAAGGCAGCAGCTTTGATGTAACCTGTAAGAAAAAAAGCTTAATTATTTCATAATTACAGGGAAAAAACGTACAAATTGAGAATCTCCAATTAACGATTAAGTGTGTAGCTGTATCACACGAGTGTTACATATAAAATTGGTGAGCCCAGCCAGGAGGCAGAAAAAAAGAAAGAAAAAACACTAAGGTTCATATTCAAATCTTGTTACAAAGTATTAAAGGACTGTGTAAGCAAGAAAAAAAAAGAGAAGAAATTCCTGAAAAATGATGGAAATTATAGAGGAAAAAGGCATCAAAATCCCTAACGCAATACTAGTTAGTGGTATAACAGGAACTGAGGTAGACGAGGAAATACTAGATTTTGTGAAAGAATATGGACCAATTAACAAAATTATTAAAATTCCTGACCCTAGCACAGAGTCACAGAAGTCTTTGATTGTGGAGTACAATTCTGGCCAGGCTGTTAGAAACCTCCAGCCACTGTTGCCATATGTTCAACAGGCGAAAGATAATCCTGAAGTTTCCTTCCACGTAGCAGCTCTGCCAAATGTCTACACTCAAAAAATTGGAAGAGATGTGACTCAGACTTACCTTAATGAATTGAAAGTTTTAGCAAAACGCAGTGGGGAAGATTATGCAGAAATTCTCAAAGAAATGCTAACTCACATTGGCGAAGCTGTAGACCCAACACAGAATCCGGAGTTAGTCAATAATGAGCCTCATGACGTTACATCTGCTGAAACTATAGTTCATCCTATGGCTAACCCCAATCTTCTTATGCAGCCTCCGGTAACATCTGCTGCTGCACAAACTAACTCTGTTCCAACGAAGCTGGCATCAGTGAGTCCTGCAACCCCCTCACTTTCTGCTGGTGATCTTAACCCACCAGAAATCCAGAGAGTTGTTGTAGAACATATTGTACGTACCAATGACTTGGTAGCTCATGGAACTTCACCTTTAAGGCTCAGAACCTTCTCTGGATGAACTCCTCACCCTCCTAGTGAAGTCGATTATGAAACTTGGCGCTCTGGGGCTGAATTGCTTTTCCGAGACCCAACGGTCTCTGACTTCCATAGAATACGGAAAATTAGTGAAAGCCTTCTTCCCCCAGCCGCTGATGTTGTCAGGTCAATTGATCCTATGGCTTCACCCAGTGCTTACATTCAATTACTTGATTCCGCTTTTGCTACAGTGGAAGATGGTGATGAATTATTCGCAAAGTTCATGAATATTTTCCAAAATCCGGGTGAAAAGCCGTCTGTGTACCTCCAACGTTTGTACACAGCCCTGCAGTCAGCTGCACGAAGGGGTGGAATTCTCAGCTCTGAAGTAAACAAACATCTTCTAAAACAGTTCTGTAGAGGATGCTGGGATAACGCCTTGATCGTAGAATTACAGCTTGAGCAAAAGAAATACTTGCCACCGACTTTTGCAGAGATTATGACCATGCTGCGGACTGAGGAAGACAGACATGCTTCCAAGAGCGCATGGATGAAGCAGCATTTAGGAACTGTCAAACAGCATGCTGCAATACAATCCCAGACCATCCCAACAACAGATGGAATAGCTCAACTTAACTTTGTCACCACCCAATTGACCAGTCAAATAGCTGAGCTTCGAAGCCAGCTTACCACTCTGATATCAAATCAAAAGAAGGACAAGCCTAACTCCAAGTCAAATTTCTCCAAAGTGTCAAACAGAAAAAGTACTGAGCAGGCCAAAGACGAATGTAAGACCACTGGCAGACTCTCAGTTGCCAGACCTAAACCGGGCTACACAAGTGTTTGATATTAAGCATATTTTTCATCAGTAGTACTTATCAACACCTGGCACATTTTCAGATTTAAATGTTAATTATCATAATGACATGCAGATGTGATTTGGAGAGTGTAAATGGGCAGGAGGTTCTTCATTTTAAGTTGTAATCACAAAGGTTGTTACTCTTAGCGCTCAGGAGTATTTCCTCAGCTTGGGTAGCAATGTGCATAAAAATATCACTCATATTCTTCTGAAATTATTATACATCATTTATTTCTTAAAAGCCATGGAGGAATCCAAACCACCAGATGTTCATTAAGATAAAAATCATCAGAGAGTATGTTTATTAAACATACTGTGATAAAGCCAGGAATGTGTTCTTGTAAGTTCTTACTCATTTCAGTGTTGTTTTATATTGAATGGGTGTTTCAGGTTCACCTTTAAGTATGGCTAACACTATTATTTTAGGTTGCCCTCACAGGCATCCACGAGCCTGTACTTGTAAAGTTTGTACATTTGATACTTTCATATAATACTCCTCATAATTATCTTGTCAAGCGGGGAAAGTTGGCTCAATTATGAAAGTATTTGATGTGGTCTTCTAAAAACATAATGAGGGGACAGTGTTGTAGAAAGTTGGTGGTGAAAAACTAGAAACAGGAAAATACAAAAATAAAGCACTGTAATACACTGTAAGAATATTTAAAATCAAGTTTTTAAATAAGATTTAAATAAAACAAAGATTATCAGATTATGTCTAACAATAAAATACTATTTCAGTTTTTCTACTTCAAAATTTCATGTTTAATTCAGTGTTTTACTTGCCGTTTCTTTTTAATTGTTTGTGAAATTTAATAGCAGTTTCTACACCAATTTTGTTTCAATGTATAATGCTGTTTTGGGGTTAATTTGTCCCTGACTCTCATACAGCATGCGTGTAAAAATTGAAAGAGCGCTTGCACACCGCCTCAGGTCACTGAACCTTGCATCCGTTCAGTGCTTTTCCTGCTCATTACTGAAGTGAAGAACATGTACAGTGGGTATGGAAAGTATTCAGACCCCCTTCAATTTTTCACTCTTTGTTATATTGCAGCCATTTGCTAAAATCATTTAAGTTAATTTTTTTTCCTCATTAATGTACACACAGCACCCCATATTGACAGAAAAACACAGAATTGTTGACATTTTTGCAGATTTATTAAAAAAGAAAAACTGAAATATCACATGGTCCTAAGTATTCAGACC
>NW_015557066.1:264485-275896 GCF_001515605.1 Sinocyclocheilus anshuiensis
AAAAACACTAAGGTTCATATTCAAATCTTGTTACAAAGTATTAAAGGACTGTATAAGCAAGAAAAAAAAAGAGAAGAAATTCCTGAAAAATGATGGAAATTATAGAGGAAAAAGGCATCAAAATCCCTAATGCAATACTAGTTAGTGGTATAACAGGAACTGAGGTAGACGAGGAAATACTAGATTTTGTGAAAGAATATGGATCAATTAACAAAATTATTCAAATTCCTGACCCTAGCACAGAGTCACAGAAGTCTTTGATTGTGGAGTACAATTCTGGCCAGGCTGTTAGAAACCTCCAGCCACTGTTGCCATATGTTCAACAGGCGAAAGATAATCCTGAAGTTTCCTTCCACGTAGCAGCTCTGCCAAATGTCTACACTCAAAAAATTGGAAGAGATGTGACTCAGACTTACCTTAATGAATTGAAAGTTTTAGCAAAACGCAGTGGGGAAGTTATGCAGAAATTCTCAAAGAAATGCTAACTCACATTGGCGAAGCTGTAGACCCAACACAGAATCCGGAGTTAGTCAATAATGAGCCTCATGACGTTACATCTGCTGAAACTATAGTTCATCCTATGGCTAACCCCAATCTTCTTATGCAGCCTCCGGTAACATCTGCTGCTGCACAAACTAACTCTGTTCCAACGAAGCTGGCATCAGTGAGTCCTGCAACCCCCTCACTTTCTGCTGGTGATCTTAACCCACCAGAAATCCAGAGAGTTGTTGTAGAACATATTGTACGTACCAATGACTTGGTAGCTCATGGAACTTCACCTTTAAGGCTCAGAACCTTCTCTGGACGAACTCCTCGCCCTCCTAGTGAAGTCGATTATGAAACTTGGCGCTCTGGGGCTGAATTGCTTTTCCGAGACCCAACGGTCTCTGACTTCCATAGAATACGGAAAATTAGTGAAAGCCTTCTTCCCCCAGCCGCTGATGTTGTCAGGTCAATTGATCCTATGGCTTCACCCAGTGCTTACATTCAATTACTTGATTCCGCTTTTGCTACAGTGGAAGATGGTGATGAATTATTCGCAAAGTTCATGAATATTTTCCAAAATCCGGGTGAAAAGCCGTCTGTGTACCTCCAACGTTTGTACACAGCCCTGCAGTCAGCTGCATGAAGCTGAATTCTCAGCTCTGAAGTAATCAAACATCTTCTAAAACACTTCTGTAGAGGATGCTGGGATAACGCCTTGATCGTAGAATTACAGCTTGAGCAAAAGAAATACTTGCCACCGACTTTTGCAGAGTTTATGACCATGCTGCGGACTGAGGAAGACAGACATGCTTCCAAGAGCGCATGGATGAAGCAGCATTTAGGAACTGTCAAACAGCATGCTGCAATACAATCCCAGACCATCCCAACAACAGATGGAATAGCTCAACTTAACTTTGTCACCACCCAATTGACCAGTCAAATAGCTGAGCTTCGAAGCCAGCTTACCACTCTGATATCAAATCAAAAGAAGGACGAGCCTAACTCCAAATCAAATTTCTCCAAACTGTCAAACAGAAAAAGCACTGAGCAGGCCAAAGACGAATGTAAGACCACTGGCAGACTCTCAGTTGCCAGACCTAAACCGGGCTACACAAGTGTTTGATATTAAGCATATTTTTCATCAGTAGTACTTATCAACACCTGGCACATTTTCAGATTTAAATGTTAATTATCATAATGACATGCAGATGTGATTTGGAGAGTGTAAATGGGCAGGAGGTTCTTCATTTTAAGTTGTAATCACAAAGGTTGTTACTCTTAGCGCTCAGGAGTATTTCCTCAGCTTGGGTAGCAATGTGCATAAAAATATCACTCATATTCTTCTGAAATTATTATACATCATTTATTTCTTAAAAGCCATGGAGGAATCCAAACCACCAGATGTTCATTAAGATAAAAATCATCAGAGAGTATGTTTATTAAACATACTGTGATAAAGCCAGGAATGTGTTCTTGTAAGTTCTTACTCATTTCAGTGTTGTTTTATATTGAATGGGTGTTTCAGGTTCACCTTTAAGTATGGCTAACACTATTATTTTAGGTTGCCCTCACAGGCATCCACGAGCCTGTACTTGTAAAGTTTGTACATTTGATACTTTCATATAATACTCCTCATAATTATCTTGTCAAGCGGGGAAAGTTGGCTCAATTATGAAAGTATTTGATGTGGTCTTCTAAAAACATAATGAGGGGACAGTGTTGTAGAAAGTTGGTGGTGAAAAACTAGAAACAGGAAAATACAAAAATAAAGCACTGTAATACACTGTAAGAATATTTAAAATCAAGTTTTTAAATAAGATTTAAATAAAACAAAGATTATCAGATTATGTCTAACAATAAAATACTATTTCAGTTTTTCTACTTCAAAATTTCATGTTTAATTCAGTGTTTTACTTGCCGTTTCTTTTTAATTGTTTGTGAAATTTAATAGCAGTTTCTACACCAATTTTGTTTCAATGTATAATGCTGTTTTGGGGTTAATTTGTCCCTGACTCTCATACAGCATGCGTGTAAAAATTGAAAGAGCGCTTGCACACCGCCTCAGGTCACTGAACCTTGCATCCGTTCAGTGCTTTTCCTGCTCATTACTGAAGTGAAGAACATGTACAGTGGGTATGGAAAGTATTCAGACCCCCTTCAATTTTTCACTCTTTGTTATATTGCAGCCATTTGCTAAAATCATTTAAGTTAATTTTTTTTCCTCATTAATGTACACACAGCACCCCATATTGACAGAAAAACACAGAATTGCTGAATACTTTCCGTACCCACTGTATGTCAGTAACAGGCATGATGGTAAAGTTTCCACATAAAGAGATGACATTGATTTTATATTGTTTTGCCAGCCAGTTTGTAAAGAATTTTGTAAAGAATGTGAAAAAATGCCAGTTCTCTTAAAAGTGAGCCTCTGCGTAAAATACGCTACAGGGTTGATGTAATAAATAAAAAGTCAATAACAAAAAAGAGAGCCTCAAGCAGTATACACATGAAGATCAATCCTTGCTATAAGTTTTTTTTATCTCGTTTATACTTTTATCCTCTGGCAGGCTCAGAGAAATCTGTTCATTGCTGTTTTGTGGAACTGAAATGATTTGTGGGAGATTTCAAACACAAAGGAGAAATAAAAGTCTTCACCTATTGACTTTCCTATTGAAAGTGGGGGAGGGAGCAAAAACACCTTGGTTGAATTACCATGGAGATTCAGCAGTCAAACAATAACAGAGAAGGAATGATATGAGGTATTTGCCTGGTTCATCTCCTTTTCACAGTTGGAAAACCTATATGTGCAGATTTAACCAATTTCCAATAACCCAGTCAGCAATTGCATGCACTTTGATATAGCCCAATAGAAATCAGTGTAAATACTCTATTAAAAACTTTAACTCTTTCCCCGCCCCAACAGAGGCAGAATGAGGAGCAAGCATGGAGAATCAGACCAAGCAGGGAGGATCAGACCAAATGCAAAATGAGTAATTAAAGACATTTTAAGGTGATTTTACTCAAAATGGCTGAAAAATCATATATTTGATAATTAGTAATATGATTTACTGGATTATCAAATTGATTACAAAATGTATGTGGTGTGGTCAGTGTGATGTGACAATAACACAGATAAAGTTTGGTGTCAATATCTCAAAGCTTTGCAGAGATACAGCCTCAGATGCAGTTTATCATCATGCCATCAAATTTGTTGATGTGGTAAATGAAAATCATTTCATCTATCAACTTGAATTCCATGTTTTGTTTTTCCCAGCATGGTCTGAAGATGATCTGAGCCAAATTTGGTGAAAATCGGACCAACGGTCTAGGAGGAGTTAGAAAATGTAGGTTTTCAACATAAATCAAAATAGCAGATGGAGGTTTGGGCGATTATGGCATAATGGGATATTTTCGGCATGATCCAAGGAATTTATCAGGAGAAGTCTGATGGTAATAGGCAAAATTAATCCAAAGTTATTAGCATTGTTTGAAATTTCATTGTAATTTTTGACTATTGGTGGCACTGCCATGAAATGTTTTGAGTACCTTCAGTTCATGGTGCCGAAGACACATACCAAGTTTCATAACGATATGCCAATGCATTCATAAAATATAGCATGTTTTGTCAAAATTCAAAATGGTCAACACCCAAAATGGCCAACATGGAAAAATCGGGTAGCATTCGACATTCAACATGCTGCTCCAAATGTAAAGAGACCAGTCTTGTGATTTTTAGCCTAACAATTCAGAAGTTTTTCATAACTCCTGACCACTAGGTGGCTTTACTGAAACTGTGCAGATAACCTCAGGTTATCACCAAGTTTCGTCTGAATATGCTAAAGCATTGCAGAGATACAGCTTCACGTCCACTTTGGCAAGCTCTTTGACAGATGACTGACAAACTTGATTTCCATGTCTTTTAGCCGACATTTTCTGAAGATGATATGGTTCGATTTTTGCGAAAATCGGACAAATGGTTTAGGTCCGGGAGGTGTTTGAAAAAGTAGGTTTTTCAAAAATTCAAAATGGCAGAAACATTTTATGATGAAAAATTACATCATAGGGTGCATTTGAATCGTCTAGAGCCGAGGAAAAAATACTTTTGCTTCTAGCCCTTACAGTCGAAAAGCTATTAGCATAAACATGCGTGCAACTTTAGATAAGTGGTGGAACTAGAGGGTTTGAGTTAGAGACTCCAAATTTGGTGTGGTTAATGTTCAGACTGTTCTCTATCTGTGTGCCAAATTTCACAACTTTTTACCATACGGTTCTATGGGATACTATAGACTTCCAGAGTGGAAGAAGAAGAAGAACACTAACAGATTCAGTAGGTGCCTGTGCCCCTAATAATACAATCAACAAACATTAATATAAAAGCATCCTACCGAATGAAATGTTGACCCAGGGAGTGGACTGTGCAAGCTTTGGAGGTGTTGATGGAAGCAATCTACTCTATATGTTTTGATCATTGTTCTGAATCCTATCCGGATGTAGTCTGTCAAAAACATGATTTTCTTGTTTTTTGTTCAAAATGTTGCTTTTTTCATGAAACTTAGCCACATTCAAGTTTTGATAAAAAAATAATTAATGCATAAAGCTAGAATTTATTTTCAAAGCAGAGGCTCTGTTCTTTCTTTTAACATGTTCAGAATATTCATTACATGTTCAAAATATTAATGCAACAAAATATTCTGGGGGCCATGAAAATTTTGGGAAAATGATGAAACATGCTGATGGTGGCTGGCAAGTGTTTTTTGTTTGTTTAAATGCTGGCGGGGAAAGTGTTAAGAGTCCTTATTACTGAGGTTTAATCTAGTGCTGAGGGCACAGCACTCTGATCATGCACTGTGTGAGACAGAATGTTCGAGTCATCATACATGCAATATGAGTAATATCTTTCTGTCAGAGTGACAACACTCTGGTTTTACATGTTTAATGTCATTCACTGTGACTGACAAAGGCTTTGACCCTTCTAGTTCTCAGGAACTAAATGTATTCATGGACATGTACTTCATGTTCATAAAGTCAACTCCCAAATCTCAGCAGAGCAGACAATGACTACATACATTCAGAATGATTGCCACACATGAGCAATAACTCCAAATCAACTGCAGAATTCTATTGTTAAACTGATTTATGTGTCCACTGTAGTTTACAGAAGCATTTAAAAGCTTTATGCTATAAACACTTAATAAGGTTAGTCATTGTCTAGTCATTTAAATATGTCTCATTCAAATGCATTGTTTGTCTATCGCCACACTAATGCATATCACCTCATGGTGTTTGTGATGTGCTCTAGCCTGTCCTTCATTCATATAATTACAATGTACTTGCCAGAATGTAGTATTCTTTCTGGTTGATGAACGTTTATTTAAATATGGATTAATAATGTTTGGAATATGTCAGATGAATTATAGATGAGAAAGTATTTTAAAAGAGGAGGGCCAAATATATTATGTCTGAGTGTGTATCTGCCACGTAAGGAAAAAATTAACTTCATTTTGGCATTCTTTCATCCCGTGATAAACATTCTTGCATGCTTTCACTATCATAAAGAGATCAGAAGTGGTCCATCATTGCTCAGTCCAGATTTACTGATTAGAAGAACACGTTTTGTTTGTCTTTGCACCTGCAAGTGTCACCGGTTTGTTCCAGTCAAGCTCAACTTTTGAAAAAAACACCAAAGGTATTAGAGAGAGATCCGTCTGTGTGAAAGTCCGCAAACCCGGCTCAAGTACTTAAAGTGGGTGAAAGATCTGTCACATTCAAGGATTTGTCAAGAGTTGTATAATTTTTAATTGAAAAGAAGAAGATGCCAACCAGTACTAAACTCAGAGTGAGGCTCATCAGGGACTAATAAACTAAAAAAATGACTACTACACTTGACCTTATGACCGTCTATTCATTGTGCTGCTGGTAAAAAGGAGGATGTTGATTTTGCGCATTTATTGTCATACAGTATGACTAATCCAAGGGTTCATCTAAACTAATTATATCCATTTCAAATGTCTTGTGCATGCAAAACTAAAACAAAACAACTCCATATACTTTGACTAAAGACTTAGAATAATGCAGACTAAAGGCTTGTTCACACCAGGACGAATATCGCGCGCGATTATCGCCGACGTTTGACGCCTCGTGACTAAACAATGGGTGCCAATGTGAGTGTGCACACCGACGCGCAAAACGCGAGGCGTAAAAGCGTCATTTTTCTTAAAAACGCCTAGGGCTCGTTTTTTTTCGCGCGCGATAATCGTCCCGGTGTGTACGAGGCTTTACACAAAAGTTTGGGGTCAATATATTTTTTTAATTAATAATTTTACTGGGCAAGGGTGCATTAAACTGATCAAAAGTGACAAAATAGATCTATAATGTTACAAAATATTTAAAATGTTTTTTTTAGTGTCCACAAAAACCACAGATGTTTTCAACATTGACAATAATAAATGTTTGAGCAGCAAATCAGCATATTTGAATGATTTCTGAAGGATCATGTGACACTGAATACTGGATTAATGGCTGCTGAAAATTCAGCTTTGTCATCACAGAAATAAATTGCATTTTTAAATCTATCAAAATAGAAACAGTTGTTTTAACTTTTAATAATATTTAACAAAATTACTGTTTTGAATGTATTTTTGATCAAATAAATTCAGCATTGGTTAACATACTTTTTTTTTTTTTTTTTTCAAAAACAAAATTAAAATCATTCAAACATTTTGAATGGTATGTCAGTATACGTAGTAATCAGTCAAATTCTAATCTTGTTCCTGATAATGGAGATGGTCATGTGATATTCACCGAAGAGATGTAGAACAACCAAACTATTTTTAGTTGTCATTATAGTAAACTGAATACATTCAACTGCTGTGAACGTTGGGAGTCCTACAGAATAAGTAATGATGTCCTAAAGCTAAACATCAAGTGGGAATAAAAAGGATTGCAATATCCCTTTAAATAAACACTCAAATATGCTCAAGATTAAATCCTAATACAAGAAAATGTGAGATGGCTCAGTGCAGGCAGCGAGATGGCATGGAACCAAACCTTCAGGGAATAAACAAAAGAAACAGACAGAATAGTAGAATGCTGTCAAGATGAAGTCGCTCAGAGGTACAGAAGAAATCAGAAGCTCAGAGGTCTAGTCTAGTGTGCAGATTTAATCAACGCTGAGCATATTGGGAGGAAAAATACTCACACTTTCAGTAAAACTGCAGACATGACATTTGAGAAAGCACAGTATCTAGCAATGGGGACATTTGCGCAATATTACACAATTATGTGAGCAGGACAAAACTGTTTTGTATGGATTATAGGATTTTACCTCTGACTAGGTTTTAGAAATAAAGAGCTGACAGAGCTCACAATCTCTCAAAATGTCCTCAAACGATGAAAGAACTCAATAGAAACTGCTATTTCACATTTGGTAAAACAATTGGCAAATGCCTTCAGTCATCAATCCTCAGAAACACACCTGAAGTAACTTTCTCGTTGTAATGGGTTGATACTAGCTCATAGATTATGACTGATTGTTGTGCTTTACGTCTAATTTCAACCAACATTAGCCAGGACAAGAAAATGATTAGCAACACCACAGACCTGAGGGATGAACCAAATGACTAAATTGACTTGACAGGTTTAAATTGATATGAAGACTACAGATTATGTCACACCCAAATGAAACTACCATGTGCTCCTACCTTTTTTTTTTTTTGATTAAAGGAGGGGTTATGGGAAAGGCCAGACTAGTATTAAAATAATAAGTACACTTTATGGGAAGTATTTTTTCTTGGACAACCCTGTTGAAAAAAACAGCATATGCTGGTTAGGTATGTTTTGACGCTGGGATGCTGGTTTAAGCTGGTCCTTTGCTGGTTTATGCTGGTCCTTTGCTGGTTTAAAATGGTCCTTTGCTGGTTTAAAATGGTCCCTTTGCTGGTTTATGCTGGTCCTTTGCTGGTTTAAGCTGGTCCTTTGCTGGTTTAAGCTGGTCCTTTGCTGGTAGATTATGACTGATTGTTGTGCTTTACGTCTAATTTCAACCAACATTAGCCAGGACAAGAAAATGATTAGCAACACCACAGACCTGAGGGATGAACCAAATGACTAAATTGACTTGACAGGTTTAAATTGATATGAAGACTACAGATTATGTCACACCCAAATGAAACTACCATGTGCTCCTACCTTTTTTTTTTTTTTTGATTAAAGGAGGGGTTATGGGAAAGGCCAGACTAGTATTAAAATAATAAGTACACTTTATGGGAAGTATTTTTTCTTGGACAACCCTGTTGAAAAAAACAGCATATGCTGGTTAGGTATGTTTTGACGCTGGGATGCTGGTTTAAGCTGGTCCTTTGCTGGTTTAAGCTGGCCCGACTTTAGTACCATACCTAACCAGCATATGCTGTTTTTTCAACAGGGAAACTGGATCTCACCCAGCCCCTGCTTATTTATATAATACAAAAATTGCGTATTAATTTGGGACTAAAGGTATTGTACATACATCATTGTACAGATGTTTTTATAATTCTACATATATTGCCGTTTTTAGTAATAGCAATAACTAGTATGATTCATTCAAGAAAAAGCAAATTACATACTGTTGCTTGTACTATTTAAACAAAGAACACAACACCAATTTTTGTTCAAACAGGTTTATTCTCCTATAAACAGTTTTCAGCATTGTACCATAAAAGTTCAGCAAGTTACACATCTCGTGTTATTCCAATTGCATACCTTTTCTGTTTACAGTATTTACAACTCGCCATCAAAAATGTTCAGTACATTTGTTTACAATCAATCTCATACTGTTCTGAAATAAAGTGATGTGAAAATCTCTGAGAAACATTTTAAGCATGTGTTATTCAGAATAACACATTTTCTGTAACATTCAGAAAAATAAACATTCATGGGGTGAAACTTTATAAAGACCAAACATATGCACTGCTTAAATTATACTGAGGACCACCAACTATTTTAACAGCAATATAAGTGTGTGTTGAATAAGGAACAGTTATTAAAGTTATTAAACTAGCATCAAGTTTGAATCAAATCTATCATAGGTTTTACACAACTTGCATCCACTTCCTCATAATTTAGCCTGTGTTTCAAGTGAAATTTGAAATACTAATTCAGATTGGAGCGGCTTAATTAAGATCTAAAGAAAAATGTATCTTTCCCATTAGATTTATTGTTGTTATTCGCTTAAAAGGTGCCCGTGGTTTCCACATCTGTGAATAGAAGAATGTAAAACCCTGGTGTTGTATGGTGTATGAAAAAAATAGATTAAATAGGACATACCGATCTTGCATAGTCAGTTCATTTCATCCCAGCTTCTAACAGACAAAGCCCTGACGTCTGGGAGAGAATCTGGCTCATCAACGTAAGTACTTATTCAAACGTAATGTAGTGGTTTAATAGCATTGGCAGGCGAACTGTGGGCCCAATGTTCTTCAGTAATGACTGAAATGTGTTACAATAAGGAGAGATTCATTGAGGGCTGGATAAAAATCTGAAGTGAACAAAGCAGTTCTACTATTGAAATAGATAACGGAAATCCCAAACATGTCATGAGACACGGGGAGCAGTTAAAATGAGTACTTAAGAGAAGCCAAGACATCTTCATCTCTTTGAAAAATCAATGAATGCTTCATTCAGTATTTTTAAATCTATGCACTTCTAAATAAATCCATTACGAGGAAAAAAAGCGTACATACCACTAATAAACATGAATGTACTCCTAAAAAAGGTCAAAAGCATAATCATAAAGAAGTTTTATAACAGTGGTAGCGCTTTTATACAAAGTAGCAATTTTGAAAGTGGACATATCAGGCACTTAGATCATGTTTGAGATGACGTCAAAAGAAGTAATTCCACTATGACCTTGACCTATGGTTGCATTGTGGCTTATCCAGAGGATTTTTATTTCGTTTTTTTGGACTCGGCCTTTTCCCAACTCTCGAAGGAAATATTCCCACACACCTGTCAAACACAGAGAGAACAAAGCCAGGCTGCCTGTACAGAAAAATTAGAGAAGATGTTGATGTTAAGAGCAGATTTATCTGTCCTTGGACGTGAGCTTCTCGATCAGCTCCTGAAGGGGTGCTAGTTCCTTCCGATCAATCAAATTAAACTCCTGAAAAAAAGAGAGAGAAATGTTTATATTGGAGGTAGCCAAACATTCATCTCCTTGTGATAAGCAAAATTCAGCCAAACACCAACTCACACATTTCAAGGCCACAAGTACACACCTGAACGAAGAAGATAAAGTGCTTGAACGAGGTGTTGAGGTGTGCCTCCTCCTGCAGCTGGATAACAGAGTCAAAGTGCTGATGGTAGATGTGAGCGTAAACACGGAAGAGTCTCTTCAAAATGGTCTTGGCCACCGACATAAAGTTCTTTCGGAAAGGGACCCCTATAAATGTCACAGAAAAACAACTTAGTTTTAGAATCCACGCAGAACAGAATGCTGGATGACCAAATGACCAGTAGAATATATGCTGTGGAAATGGTCACTAGTGTCCTTGAGAAGACTGAATTTTTTTAAAGCATGCTTTATTGATGCTTTAATATCGCCACCATGTGGACAAATCCCTCCATGATCATAATGAGCTCTACAAAGAAAAAGCATGCCAAATTTCTAGATCATGCACAAGAAAACTAAAGGAGAAGCACACCTATTTTTGAAGGGAAAAGTGTCTCATCATCAAGCTGATCCTGGACCCAAGTCATCAGGTAATCAATGTACTTTGGAGCCGAACATTTAATTGGCTTTTTTATGTTGGTTCCATCGGCCCAGTGATATTCATACCTGCAGACAACATACAAGAAACAAGTGACAGGAAATCGATTTTTTAAAATTTAAAAGCACTTTTTAAAATCCACATTACCAGTCAGAATTTTTTTTTTTTTTTTTTTTAAAA
>NW_015557066.1:276260-280042 GCF_001515605.1 Sinocyclocheilus anshuiensis
TAAAGAAATTCATACTTTTATTCACCAAGAATTCATGATGAATAAATGAATGATGAATAAAATGATCAAGTGACAATTTTTTTTTTGCAGTTCATCAAAGAATTATTTTAAAAAATGCATCACCGTTTCCACAAAAATATTAAGCAGCACAACTGTTTTCAACATAAGAAATCTTTCTAAGGCCGGTTTCACACCACAAGCATGAGCGATATGTGAGCAGCATAATTTTTTTGCCGTGCATGTTAACAAATGAGTGCATTCACACCGGGAGCAGGAGCAGCGCGCGAGTGTCAAGCAGGAGCATCGCATGAGCAGCACTGAAGCAATGGTTTTGCTGCAGAGTGGCTGCACTGCTCCACTCAATTAAAGTGACAGCACACTTTTGATGGACAAAATAAATATGATTTCACACAAAAAGTGCTAAAAATGCACAAAATAAGCATGTCTAGTTTTGTTCTTTTAACAAGAAATGAAGTATGCCAGAAAAGAAAATGAAGAATCAAAAACATTTATAGAAGATTTACCCAGTTAAGCTTGTTTTTAATTGTTCAGTTTGGGTAAAAGTAAGGTGTATTATAAAAAGCATGTCTGAAACGACATGATCGGAGCTGTTTTCTTGGTTGTGTTTGTTGTTTACCATTTACATGCGAATCCCCATGTTAACAAACTTTCAAGACTTTAAAACTTTCAAGTTTTTTACGGACTGACTTCTAAAAACAAATTGATAGTTGTCTTTGTAAAGAAATAAGTAGCTTCCAGTGTGAATCGTCTTGCGAGTCTGCAGACGCAGTGACGATAGTTATGCTGATGTGAAGCTGACGGGAAGCTCAGGCTTGCGGTGTGAAACAGGCGTAAGGCACCAAGTCAGCATATTAGAATAATTTCTGAAGGATCATGTGACACTGAAGACTGCTGAAAATTCAGCTTTGCAATCACAGGAAAAAAAAAAACATTTAAAAATATATGATAGATTATATATTATAATATATTTCTATAATATATTATAGAAAAGTTATTTTAAATTGCAATAATATTCCACATTATTACAGTACTGTATTAAGAGACTGATCCCAAACTTTTTAACAGAAGTATGCTCAAAATATTTCACATGATAAACCCCATGTTATTACTTAGGTCCAGCAGACATTAGTGGGCAGCTTTCCTCAGTGCAGAAGTCTGTGATAGTCCCATACAGCATGTTGATCTGGTTAAAGAAGTCCACAGCTACAAGCACATGAAACAGCATTATAATACAAACCTATGCCAGCATCTTTAACCATGTAAAAACCTTGTCTGAAAGAATCATATTTTGTTCCAAAAAATAACAACATAAATATCTACCCCCGCAGTTCCATCACAAACCTCAAGGGGTTTGGAAAAGCCAGCTCTAATTATATAGCAGAAGTTGGGTACACCCAATATTTCATGAGCTGTAGCAATTATATGAAACCCTAAACCCTAGCAACATCAGCGCTGCCCGAGTCTGTATTCAGCCCTCTGTCCCTGCGGCTTATAATCTAAGATAGCTCCACTGTCTCTGTTGTTAAAAATAGAAGGAGGCCAGGGGGTATGAATGAATCCAAGCAAATATTGCAAAACTGACCTACAAACAGGCCTTATAAAATGGATGTTTAGTGGGAAGACCCCTTCAAACACACGAGTCCTGATTTTGACTGTACCTATTTTAAAGGGTGTTAGCAAATTTTTTAGGTGTTAGCATTTGTACACAAACTGATATTTTACAAAATTTGTAATATTAAGAGGAAATAGGTTATATGTTTTATGTTTCGGAAGCTATTTCTTTGAAGCCATGAAACTGAATGTGGCATATATGTTTTGCCTGAGATGTGCTTGGTAGGACGGATGCCTGAGGTTGTATCTACAATTATTAATAAGGAAAAACATGAATAATAAAGACAAATATAGTTCTATGTACAATTAAGAACTAACTGCACTGTAATGTCATATGATTTCATTTTTTTCCCCTTTTTTGGAATTTTGATGTAATATTTAATTCTGCAGCATTTTCAGGCTAAATGTTCAGCCTTTTAACACATGCTGAGGCATGCTTTTTCCTAAATTAAAGTCACATGCATACTGTTGACTGCAACCCATTCATTGAGGTCCTCTCCATCGGGCAGCATGACAGCCATGCGCAGGTTCCCGCTGCCCAGCGTGGCCTCTGCATGCTTCAGTAGCTCATACTGGTGTGAGCCCTCGGGAATGTTCTTCTTCGGCTTGAATGTCTTTGACGAGCGGCTTCCACTGTAGAAGAGTAAAAATGCAAGATATTTAGACTTTAATAATTGCTGCAAACTTACATTGAACCAAAAGATACTAAACTTGGTCAAGCAAAATTACGCAAGTCACTGGACTTTTACATTTAGAACCCCCTAGATCTAAACCTCTGATAAATGTGCCTTCTTTACTGCAAATTACAGAAGCTACAATTATTGTGGCATATTTTTTATTTAGATTTTTTTATATATATTGTGATGAAAATTGCAATCCAGGGCATCTGATGAAATACTAAAAATGTATAGTGTCACATTATTAAATAACATTAAACATGTTCTTTCAACAGCTTTTTGTTTGGATTATTTGATTCAAATTGGTGGATTTTGATCCACAAAGCACATTTATCTATTAAAATTAAACTCACGAAGAAGAGGAATTACATTTGACTAGAAAATGTAATGAAGTCAGCAGTTTTTATTTCCAAAAACAACACAAATTCAAATCACTTCAATGCTTTTCTTTTTGCTTTTATTAAAGTGTCACTCCGAAATGTGGTACCAATGCTACTAAAAGCTGCTTTTGTTTTGACTTTATAAAACTGATAGCTCTTTGGACAAGCCACAAGGATAGTGAAAAATTCTACATGGAGGTGTTCAACACCTCCTGAAGACTATACATATAAAACTCCCCAAGCTTGACACCTAAGCAGCTCCATAAAACCCAGTAAGTAACTCCTCCTCTGAGCTGACCATACAAGCCTATGTGCATTTACTGGTCTATATCAACACCTCAAAGTGAGCCTGTCTTCACCAATTCAACAGCTGCTCTGTTCAGTATGCCCACCTGTTTAGACACAAACAGGACAAAATTTGGACAGCAAACAACGAAAGGACACTGGAAGTGATAAACAAATACAGGCAAACCTTCTGAAGGACTCACTTGACTGACCAACATGTTCAAGCCAACAATAAAAAGGATCAGAACAGACCCAGTTTCAGGTCGTGATGGACCCAAATTACATTACCTTTTACCCATATAATGATATTTTCTTGAGTCAGGCGACTGCATCAGAGCATCAAGCAGAAGTCAGATGGGGAATTCCAGTCTTCACAAAGCGAAAACATGTGCATGCATAAACTCTTTGAAGGCATAATTATGCTATTTTAACAACAAAACAATGGTGAAAAACACTCTTTGCACAAATCAAATTAAACTTAACAAATATTGAAGCCATGATTCCATTTTAGAGGCTTCACTGAATTATCTTGTGAATCATACAGCCTGGTTTGCAGCACAGCCTACTTCCCATTTTCAGTGGAAAGCAGAAAAATAAAGAAATACATTACGCTTTTGATTGCTGACATTGTTATATTTATGCTTCTAGAGACTTTACAGCAAAAGATTATAATTGTTTCTATAATTTAGCTGTCACAACACATTTAAATCCTAGTTAGCATCTCCCTAATATAGCCCTATATATATATATATATATATATAGAGAGAGAGAGAGAGAGAGAGAGAGAGAGAGAGAGAGAGAGAGAGAG
>NW_015557066.1:280737-295209 GCF_001515605.1 Sinocyclocheilus anshuiensis
GTGTGCATGCATAAACTCTTTGAAGGCATAATTATGCTATTTTAACAACAAAACAATGGTGAAAAACACTCTTTGCACAAATCAAATTAAACTTAACAAATATTGAAGCCATGATTCCATTTTAGAGGCTTCACTGAATTATCTTGTGAATCATACAGCCTGGTTTGCAGCACAGCCTACTTCCCATTTTCAGTGGAAAGCAGAAAAATAAAGAAATACATTACGCTTTTGATTGCTGACATTGTTATATTTATGCTTCTAGAGACTTTACAGCAAAAGATTATAATTGTTTCTATAATTTAGCTGTCACAACACATTTAAATCCTAGTTAGCATCTCCCTAATATAGCCCTATATATATATATATATATATAGAGAGAGAGAGAGAGAGAGAGAGAGAGAGAGAGAGAGAGAGAGAGAGAGAGAGAGAGAGAGAGAGAGAGAGAGAGAGAGAGAGAGAGAGAGAGAGAGAGAGAGAGAGAGAGAGAGAGAGAGAGAGAGAGAGAGAGAGAGAGAGAGAGAGACAAAGGCATAATTTAAAAAATACCTGTGAACATCAACACAGATTGCAGCTGACAACAAATCAAGATTTAAAAGCAAAATGTATTGTATTGTGACTTACTACACTGGGATATGTATAGTACAGTATACAGTATACTGGGATTATAGTGGAATTATCCAGACATGCTGATCACATCTGGATTTAATTTGATGTCAAATCATTTTGGTACGTTTTGTGATGGCGACAGAACACTTATTAGGTAGCACTAGCAGTCATTGATGATAATAGGATTTTTAAATAAAAATTATATATTACACTAACATCTTTGAGTTATGATAGAGGGACACATTTGAGAAAAAGCTACTGGAATCTATCCACAAAACACGACATCTCCCGTTTACATAAATGACATGATGTTGGGAAATACAGCTGTGTTCACAGTCAGATTACTGTACAATGAATCCAAGCACAGTCATAATGAGGAGTAACCAAACCCAAGATCATGCAGCTGTTGATGGCCTCATGTACTGGCTGAGTATTTATTCTTCATTAGCCAGACTACAGTTTTGTGTTATGATGGTCACATACTAATCTGCTGCGACAGGATCAGACTGTGCTTCTATCAGCTTTTTTATATATCATTACAGTTAGCTTCTAATAAATGACGGCTGTGAGTCAGGATTGGTAATGTACAGGCAGCTTCGGGACAAAAGCAGTATTTCTACGCTTGCTAACTAGCCATCAGTGTTCCCATTTACAGAAACCAATCATACTTACAATAAAAAGCTCATCTCTCCTTGAATAAAATGCGCTGTAGATGAGAAATCGACACTAGTCCGTTATCTTGAATTCTGAAAGGTGGAAAAGCAAATAATTTGCGCCTTATAATCCCTAACACTACAACAACACTGATCCTGCCCGTGCAAAAGTTCTCCTTCCCAATCCAAAGTCTCGCCAGAGCCCCAAATCTCGCGAGATCATGATCTACTTTCTTCTCAAATAAGAGTCACGTTAGCATTAGGATATAAGAGCGTTTTGGGGAATTCAACTGATATTTGTGTTCTTAACCAACTCTATATCTATTGCTGTAATTGACGTTAACTGGGAAATTTTGAAAGGAAAATTATGTTGGTTAAATTTTTTTTTAGTCCTAATAAAAATAAACAGATCTAAATTGGCCTTAAAAAGTGTTTATTGTGACAATTTTCAAGCGACAGCTGAAAACTCATCTCTTTCGTCTACATTTGACTGCATCAATAAATAATAAAAAACAATAAAATAAAATAAAAATAAATAAATAAATGCTTTCTCTTTCTTTAACCCCCTGTCTAGCTTGTACTAATCGGAACTTGAAACTTTGTATTGTGTCTATTTGCCTCTTTATGATGAATCGCGTGCTCCTCAATTCCTCGCTTTGGTCGCTTTGGATAAAAGCGTCGGCTAAATGAATCAATGTAATGTAAATGGGCTATAGAACAAATTACTTTTAACTGTTAACTTATTATAAAATGTATATTTGCCAAATAACATTATGATCATTTGTTTTACATTTAGTACAATGATAATAAAAAACAAAAATGTAATTTTACAAACAACATGTCTTTACAATATCTAATACTGCCTGTGTAGACAAAAGATATTTTGCATCCTAAAAAAAAGTCAATCATTTTCAGAAAATATTGCAATAATTTGCTTCCAAATCAAACAACGTGTTTTGCTGTTTTGAACTACAACTACATTTAACTTTTATTTTGAAAGGACTGTCAAGGCGAAAGGCGCGTGTTGTTCGCGTCACGTTGTCCTCTGATGCCGCAGGTCAACGTGATTTTTGGGGCAACTGAGCCGAAACATGCCGTTAACTTAAAGCTGTCTCAATACTTTAGGTTTTCGTGCAAGTTTTGTACAGCGCAAGATGTCTGCATTCAGTAGGAGCGCGCTCTTGTTCGCTGTATCAGGAGGAAGCAGCAGTTTCCATGCGTGGAGGCTCGGACTCAGATTAAAACTGCGCAGTTTACAGTAGCACGAGGTCGAGATGTTCATTCATGCTCGGCGAGATGTGTAGCAGACCGTGAAGTCCAGCATCCATGGACAGTGTGTCAACGAAGACTATTTACTGAGGTACTGTTTTCCAGAAAAGACTGTTCCAGACACAGTACGTTGTTTAATTGTTTTCTTCAGACACTATTCTTTTAATATTTTAGGCACCATCTAAGGAAGATGAGTACCCACCACTACCAAAATACACCCCTTGTGAAGAGCCCCAAGCAAAGGAAGTGTTCATCATCCAGGCCAGGGGTTTTCCTTGGTCATGTACTGCAGAGGACTTAATGAACTTTTTTTTCTGGTAACGTTACTCAAAAGTCTTTTTGCAGACATGCTTCACCTACTTGATCATGTTCAAATGTCTAATATATGAAATAACAGTCAGAAAAACCTAACTTTTGGAAGAGTTTATTGAACCTTTAGATAAAATATAAAAGAATACCTTTAAAAAAGTTTGAATGTGTATTTTATGTTTTGTATCATATTTGATACATCAGGCTTGTATGGCCCATGATATATGAATATAGGAGGATATGGAGCTCACACTTATAAAACACTTCAGTTTTATTTATTTTTGCTAAGAGTCTCAAACTGAGCGAAAATATGCAATTTGGTGCGAATGTTTTTATGTCACTAGCTAGTAATTATAATGGCACACTTTAATGGATTATTAGATTAAATGCATGTAAATATAAGTTGTTACGCTGTATAATGTCATAGTAAGATATGTATGTCAACGCTTAGTTTTATTATCAAAGCTCTGTAGCGTTCATTTTGGCGGGCAAAACATATAGTCCAATGCTAAATGTTTAAAAGCCTTATATATCATACTTGATATTCAGATCTGAATATGATTTTTCAAAATAATAATGTATATGTGGATTATCAAAGTTACTTCAGTTGAGAAAGTGTTAACCTTGAAATAATAATATAAAAGTTATCTTTACATTTACTTTATAAAAATCATTAAAGATTCCATCAGAAAAGTACGTGTACCACAAACAGAAGGTGGACGTTTTTAGTATTGTACTAAAAGGCCTTTTACTTGATTAAAAAGTACAAACTTTCAATCAATGGCAGAAAGCATGTAGCAGATTTTTCAGCAAAGTTTCTATAATGCTGATCATTCAGAGGCCTTAGAAATGATTTGATCAAATATGATACAGTAGGCTTTGTAGGGTTCCAGCAACAATAACCACATGTATGGATTTCCAGCTCCTGAAGATGTTCTGATATGATCTGCTCATGATGTGAAGTACACATTTTATTTATATATTTGATTTTTGTAGATTGTAGGATCCGAGGTGGAGTTGAGGGAATCCATATAATTCACAACAGGAACGGCAGGTCGACGGGACGGGCGTTTATTGAGCTGGAGCACGAGCAGGACGTTTGCAAAGCATTGGATCTGCACAAGCATTACCTGGGACAGCGCTTTGTTGAAGGTAAGCACTATTTTTGTGTTTATCACCTGCCAAAGTTTTTCACAGAGCTAATTTTTAGTGAACACTGCTGTCATGTGTTTCAGTGTTTGAGGTAACAAACAAAGATGCTGAAGCCATATTAAAGGCTACACAGCAGGTTACAGAGTCAGATGAAGTGGTGCGACTCAGAGGGCTTCCCTTCAGCTGCACGGAGAAAGACCTCATTCAGTTTTTCTCTGGTCAGATCCTTAAAAAGGTGACATTTGAATGGCATTGCACTGATAAAAGCCATGTGCTTCATCTGTGTTAGGGCTGCACGATTATGACAAAAATCATAATTGTCGATTATTCCCTTGAAATTGTAATTGCGATTATTCATTACGATTATCACAATTTACATTGAATTATGTTTATACCATTGTTTGATGCAACTGCATGCCGTATTTTTATATGAAAATAAACAAGCTGAAAACACTAACTGAAAAACTTTGTGCTTTTCTATAGTATTAAGCCTCAAATGTCAACTATACATCGGATTGGTTTCTTTAAATTATAAAAAAGTAAAAATATGAATGGTATTATAATGTTATACTAAAACTAAAATTAAAACAATGGAAAAACCCTTGCGATAACATGTAGAAAGAAAAAAAAGCATCTTAAGCACGCAGAATAGCATAAGTGGACTTTGAACGATTAATTGCCTAGAATGTATAGAATAGCATAAGTGGACTTTGAACGATTAATTGCCGCTTTGAACGATTACATAATTGTGGCATCCATAATTGTAATCGCGATTAGAAATTCGATTAATTGTGCAACTCTAATTTGTGTTTTAAAATTCTCAAAACAGGGTTGGAGATTGTGGAAGATGGAGTTACAATAGTCCTGGACAGGAGAGGAAGAAACTCAGGCGATGCCTTCGTGCAGTTTGCCACTAAGGGAATTGCTGAAAATGCCCTAAAGAAAGACAGAGAAGTCATGGGAAACAGGTTGGTATTTCAATACTTGACACAAAATATATATATTTTTGGAACATATATGTGTTTTTTTACGACTATTTCACGATAACATTTCACATCTTTAAATCCATTCATTATTTGTAGCGCACAGCCACCCAGTAATCGCAATGAACTTTGTGCTTTGTTGCTTTTAATAACACCGCTCAGCTTTCAAATTCTGTCAAGTTTTATCACGAAATACAAATTATAAATGTGTTTTTCCTCTTTATTGCAATTTATAGCACAATATAAACGTAAAGGAATATCAGAAGGAATGGGGAAAAAAAACAGTATAATTTAATTAAACGAATGTCTCATTGTAATGTAAAGATGATTGAATCAAATGCTTAAACAGCTTAAAAAAAAAAACGCTTAAACTGAGGCGAATACAGCGATCTGTAGCGCCACATTAAAGAGTGTGTGAAAAACGCATTATTTCAAGACACATTGTTTGTATTTTGCTATAAAACTGACAGAATTTGAAAGCTGAGACTGTTTTATATTAAAAGTACCAAAAACACAAAGCTTTTTGCTATTATTGGGTGGCTGGCACACAACAAATAATGAATGCATTCAAAGACTTGAAATATTATTTCCAAGCATACTGTCCCTGCGAGTAAATGACACATGGAATAATTTCTGCTAATAATTCCACATATATTCAAATCAGTTGCCAGGCCACCGGAATTTCTCCCGATGCTCCCAATCCGGGCCATTTGCATGTGCATTATAGGCCATACTCTCAAAATATTATAACTTTAATCTCGTAATTGCTACGACTTAATTCTCGTAATTTTGACTTTATTCTCAAAATATTTAGACTTTATTTTTGTATTGCTATGACTTTATTCTCAAAATATTACTTTATTCTTGTACTCTTATTTTTTTTATTTACAAATGCTGTTGTAGTTTTTCGTTTGAAACCACCGTTTTTATTTTTTTAAGGCACTTCCATAATGCCTTTCATCGTGTGTTGTTTCAGAGTTGGGAAAACATTTACATGCTTATTTTATTCAGTGGTGGACAGTAACGGGGTAGTTTTACTTCGTTACTGTACTTAAGTACATTTTTCAAGTATATGTACTTTACTGGAGTAGTTTTATTTTGAGTAACTTTTACTTTTACGTCACTACATTCCAAAGCATAAGATCGTACTTTTTACTTCACTACATTTCATAAAATGTATTGTTACTCCTTATAATATATCACATGCTCCGAGACGCAGAAGCAGTGTCTGATTCATGAACGAACTGATTCTTTTCAATGGACCTGTTAAATCGGTTCGCAAATCGCACCAAACGATTCATTCACGAATTGGAATGATCCGATTGCAGCTGTTCTCGAGTCGACAACTCACTTATTCAAATTAACCATTTAGTGCGAGTCTCCAGTGAACTGAATTCACAAGTAAGAACTGGGAGATCTTGAGAGCGTGCGCGCGTCTGATGCTGTTTGTGAACTAAATCTGCTGTAAAGGGTGATCTGTAGCCCACTAAAATGCTTGAATGCAGACACATTAACATCAGAGTCTCTATGTTTTAGGTAAAAAAACATTAAAATAACACAGATTAGATCAAATAACTCATGCACGTTCATCTTCCCCGCTGCTGTAACGTTAACAGTTTTACTAAAATGCTATGCATTTAGCCCTATGTGACATCTGTTTTTATATTGTTTGTCAGCACACATAGCCTAAGTTACTATGTATCTGGATCAACTAGCCGAGTAGACAAATATAAATGTTTATTCATAACCATGCTGAAAATAAGTCAATAATGTTAGCTGATGCCAAATGTCTAGCTAACGAGCTTGCTGGTGCTAAATTGAGGTAATTAAAAAAAATAATAAAGTCCAAATATTTTTATTCAGCCACCTAGCTAGATTACATCTGAGGGAAAAAGAAAGGATGTGATGTTCAGAACATGGTAACTACAGTAATTATCAAAGTGGGAAGTGATGCCCTCGGGGGGCATTTGGCCAGGGGTGTTTTTACACCACAGACAAGGTTTGAGAAGAAAAAAATCTTTATGAAAATCTAATTATATTTTCCTTATTATATTCATTATTTCCTTATTGGTTATTTTGAGAAAATCCCAGGTATTTTGAGCAGTAGGATTATAAAAAAATATATGCTAATTTAAAATTAAATGATAAAAGTAGCCTATATAAAACTGCAAAATAATCATTCATCTATCGGTACTTTTTACTTAAGTACGTAACAAATTATTTAAAAAAAAAAAGTACTTTTGTACTTTCACTCGAGTAAAATTGAAAACTGAGTACTTTTACTTTTACTGGAGTAATATCTTATTATACGGATCTGTACTTTTACTCAAGTACTTGATTTGTGTACTTTGTCCACCACTGATTTTATTGCAATTCATCTATTTGCGTGTATAGATTTCAATTACATTACATATCTTTAAAGGCTGTTTTCTCAAAATAATTTTTTCCATTCACATTTCTCCACTTCAGTAGCACTTACACCAAACTTTAGCTTTATTCCCATCTGTATGTTTTTTCATATATCATGTGCCTGATTTTATACATTTAACATTTTATTATTAATTAGATAATGGATCACTTGCATATTTAAGCGTACCATTTCACAAAAACCTATACTAAAAATGTTTGCAATTCTTAATGTAAGTAAGTCAAGTAGGGAATTATGGTGGTATCTCTTAGTTATTTTAGTTACATCACCTGGGGTGTCTTGCCCCAAAAGATTTCAAATGAAATATGTACTCATTTCAGATCTGTGTTCATAAAGGTTTTTTTTTCCCTCATATGCAGGTATATAGAGATTTTCCCCAGCAGGAAAAATGAGATCCAAGTCCAGTATGGAAGAGGGCGAAATGAGACATCAGCTTTCACACCAGGAGCTGAGGACACGCCACGCACAATGAAAACAGGTGTTTATTGCAGCGTTCCTTTACAACCAGGCTTGAAATATTAATACATGTTGTATACTGTGTGCAGTCCTGAACATCTATATTTTTGTGGACAGCAAACAGTAGCTCTATATCAACAACAGAGAACCTCATTCACATGAGAGGTCTGCCATATGAAGCCACAGGAGAGGACATTGTAAAGGTAACGTTTTATGTTGAATTTATCCTATTTAAGATGCAACATGATTTTTTTGATTATTTGTGTGCTTCGCTGTCAATGAGGTGGTCAAGAGGACTGGCATAACTCCTTAATTAGACCTAAATTGATCTTGCCCGGTATATAATCTACACTGAATGACTGAGGTGTCATTTCTGTTCCAGTTTTTCACTCCCATCAGACTGGTGAAGGTTCTTGTAGAGTACGGTCCAGACGGACAACCCACCGGTGAGGCAGATGCCTACTTCAGAACACATCAAGATGCCGTTTTAGCCATGTCCAAAGACAGAGAGTATATAAGTAAGCAATATGTGTTCATCTGAAATAACCCAAATGTGGTCCAAAATGTTAAATACAAACATGATGATTAATTTTGCTTTTTTGTTTGTTTTTTTTCCCCGTTGTCCAGTGAAGCGATATATTGAGTTGTTCCTGAATTCATCAGCATCAAGGGAGGAACAATAAGTTGAAAGTAAACTATTTAAACTGTCTTAATGCATTGCAGCCCAGTCTATTTAATGAAAGTAATTCAGTGTATATTACAAGAATACATAGAACCAACATGAAAAGACAACTTTACAAATATCGCCTGTTGTGTGTTATTTTTGGATATTCATTTCAGATCAACGCAATGTTAACAAAACAGTCATATGTAGAGGAAGTGTGCAAAGTTTATAAAAAAGTAACTATTGCATTGCTTTACTTGTAACTTTGGGAAAGCCTTGATACAGATACAGATAGAAATAAGTGCTGTTTATCCCTGTAGCACCCAGACATGCCAAACAATTCCTGTCTTCCACCAAGCTTTAATTCTGCCATAAATGTTTGCTCATGCATGTATGTATAAAATGACTTAAACTGAGAAATCACAATTAAAATAAAATTTTATTGTTCAGCTAATAAGAATAAAATACATTACACAGGCATAAAACTACCTTTTTATCTCTACATACTTTCAGTGTCGAGTTATGGTCTTCTCTGTGACAAGCTCCATAATATGCAGTTTGTCTGAACTGTATCTTTTTTTGCACAATTTATGAATTTGACTCAAAAGTTTAAAATGTTAAGTGTATGTGCCTTGTTTAGTGTCATAGTTTTCAAAAAGCTGACACTATCCTGTCTACAATCCATCATCCAAGTCTTTTTTTTTATATATTATTAATTTGTGACTTATGTTATTGTATCATCCTGCTTGCAATATTGAATGGCACGGATACAATTCAAGTACTAGAACCTCATAAATCCACTTGGTGGACAGCTTCACTCATCCTCAAGAATTATATGAAATCACGAAAATCTTTAAAGCATTTCCAACAAAGAGCTTGTAAAAATCATCCCTTTTTGGCAAATGTTATATACTAACAAAATAACAGATATGTTGCTAAACTGAGATGCCTGATACTGATTGATGATCTAAAATGTGATGTGTAATTTTTCATGGATAACCCGTTGAAGCTACTGCCAGAATAGTCTGCTCAGAGATGAGCGCCCCCTCAGGATGGGGAGGACGCGTACTGCTGCATTAACTGAGAATAGCAGACGTCACACACGTGTTCAGGGTTGATGGAGGAGGGCAGAGGGAGTTCATTTGCCATGCAGTTCTCACAGAACACGCCACTGCAGTTCTTGCATTGCCTCTGAAATGGTTAAAAAGACAGTCTATACACACCTCTAATGTACTTGTAAGAGCGTTCTACTCCATAGTTCTATTGCTAAAGATCATGTTCCGTAAAATGTAAATGTTAGCAACAGTGCTTAATATGTATCATACTGTATGCTGTACTTTAGTCACTGAGGAAAAACGTGTGATCATAAGCAAGAATATATACAGTACCATTCAAAGTTTTTGTATTTGTAATGTATGTGCATATATTTGATTAAAAATAAATGTAAACTTGTCCATTTAAATATATTTTAAAGTGTAAGTTATTCCATTACTCCAGTCTTCAGTGTCACATGATCCTTCAGAAATCATTCTAATATGCTGATTTGGTGCTCAAGAAACATTTATTTTTTATCAGTTGAAAACTTACAATTTTTCAGGATTTTTTGATGAACGAAGTTCATAAGAACAGCATTTATTCGAAACAATCGTTTGTAACATTATAAATGTTACAAACCTCAAACTTTTGAATGGTTGTGTAGTTTAATAATTTAAAAAGCAGTGATTTGTTTATTGAGGATTTAGTTTTATTGTTGCTTAAATGTTGGATGGCTTTGCTTTGGTACCTTGGGTGTAGTCAGAGAGTCTTGGTTTTCACACATTGGGCAGATGGAAGGGACAACGTCTTTACAAAGAGACTGGTCCTATCAAGTAAGAGAGAAATGTATGAATATAAAATAAGAAATTATTGCAGGGAACCTCGGATTAAAAAATAAAAATTAGTGATTAAATGTATAGTACCTGTTCATCTTCATGTGACAGCGACCTGAGAAAAATACAGTTTTAGTTTAATTTTAATAACACTGCAGTAGATAAATAGAGTTGTATGTAACTGGTCCAGCATTTAAGATAGACTTACAAACTGGAACTTAGACTTGACTTTTCCTCAAGTGCAGTACGCAATGTACCGTTTTCTTTTTTGACAGAATCTAACTCCTATATAAAAAACACAATCCTGAATTTCAGAGAACAGCACACTCTACATATAGCGATAGCAACTGAATGACACTAAAGTGGAAAGCAGGTCTCACCCTTCCAATGTCCTCCACATGCTGTCTCATGTCTCTTTGAGGCGGCGTTTTTCCTAAAAGAGCTTCAGACATGTGTCCTCCAGGATGCGGTTCTCTCCATTTCCTGAGCTCTTGGTCCAAAAGCCATCTATCATATCAAGAAAGACAAGGGCTTTACAACATATCACTTTCATTAAACTGTGTTTGTCATTTTCACAATGTGACTGTGAAATCATCTGATTCAATCACCATGACAACTAACTTTTGTGCTTTATTCAGGGTTCAAAAAAGCCATGCTAAAGATGTGACAAGATCAGTGACAAAGTTTAGACTACATTTATTTTTATTAATTTATGTTAATCACATTTGTTATAACTGACCTGTAAAACTTACAATAACGTTATGTTAGTTTACACAATTTTTTAAAGCATTTATTAATCTAGCTTAATCTAATAATTTATAATATTAATATATTTTTATATAATTTCTATAATTTTTATATAAATATATTCAGTAAAACAATAATATTGTGAAATATTTTTTACAAGTTAAAACAACCTGTTTTATATTTCCATTTTATGTATTTTAAAATGTAATTTATTCCTGTGATGGCAAAGCTGAATTTTCAGCAATCATTACTCCAGTCTTCAGTGTCAGATGATCCTTCAGAAATCATTCTAATATGCTGATTTGCTGCTCAAGAAACATTTCTTATTATTATTAGTGTTGAAACCATAAGACATTATTTTTCAGGATTCTTTGATTAATTGAAAGTTGTAAAGAACAGCATTTATTTAAAGGGGTCATATGATGTTGATGATGTGTTTATGCGGTTTAAGGTTAAAAAAAACATTATTTTCCACATAATGTACATTATTGTTTCTGGCGGCAACAGCGAGAATAAAAGTTACGCCTTCATTCTTGGCATGAACATTTGGGCGGCGTTATGCAAATCTTCCCACATCGTGACGTAGATATGTGGGGGCGTGTTAGAACGAGCCATTTTAGGTAGGCGTGGTTGACTCTTAACTTTTATAAAGAATATCTCTCTGGATTTGAGACTTTAGTCTTTGCAACTTTACCGATCTTCTTTATGCACCAAGAGCTTGTAACACTCCAAAGAGAAAGGAAAAATTTAAATCGCATATGACCCCTTTAAAAAAAAATTTTGTAAACAATTTTGACAAAATGGAATCAAAATGAATGCATCCCTGCTGAATAAAAATATTTCTTAAAAAAAAAATTACTTACTGATCCCAAACTTTTGAACAGTGGTGTATATGCACACTAATATTAACCTGGATGATTCATTGTTAGTTCATGATGCTTAATGCCGAATTAACTAATTAAAAACTGTATCTTTCTATAAAATGTTACCACTAAATAATAATATATGTATAACCTCTGCTTCACTGAAACAAAATATATTGGTTGACTAGTAGACAACAGTAAGTAAATCTCGGTACCTCTGTCTCCGTAACTGCTCCACCTCGTCCTGCAGACTCTCAATCTTGTCTCCAAACTCCTGCTTGAAGAGTCGGTTGGCCTCATCAGCCAGGTCCCGCTCTCGCTCCGCCCTCTTACATCTGAATTTGGGCCACATTAACTTAATGAGGTGAAATGAAAACTAAAAGCCATGGGAAATGAAGATGAATCGAATAATAAAAGCATAAAGAAGAACAAAGGGAGGAACTTAAAAGACCACGAGAGGACAGGAGGAAGCATGTGGCTAGAGCAGAAACTGTGAAAGCTCAAGAAGGCAAAGTAGTCTGACAAGTGTCTGAATTTTTTTTTTTATTAAGCTATGTTTGTACTACATTTCACATCTAAATTATGTCTACATACACTTCAGTCCGTTCACAATTTAGAGGATTTTATCATCCAGACTTTTTGCAGAATCCGTAAAGCTTGGCGTCACAAATATCTTTCCAAAACTTTGACATTTGGCATCAACTACCACTGCATCAAATTCAGATTTCAATTAATTTTACAATAAGCTGTAAAATAATCGAGGCACACCATCTAGCACTCAACAGCATTTCTTCCAAAAAAAGCTAACATAACCTCCTGAATAAGCCTGAAATAAACACTCTGTTTGTCAGCTTGGGCATCCATCAAAGCACTCAACATCATGAAACTTAAGCAGGTTGGTCTAATATTCAGGTCAAAGACTTTTAACCAAAATTAACTGAATAATATGGTGTTGCATACTTTTATAGAGTATAAAACGATTGTACAATTTTGTTAGGAATGTTTCCCCGTGCTGTACCGAACTGGGTTATGGTTTGAGAAGTATTTTTTCAGTATTGAGAAGTAAAGATATAAGAGAGATGCATTTCCATTACTTAAAATGTACATGTCTGCCATCTTTGTTCTAAGATGCCAAAACAGCTGCATTTTTACTTTGGCTAAAACATACAGAAGAAGACTAGAGACAGGAGCACTGGATCAGGTGTACAATATTGAAAGATGAGGCTGGGGGGCGACACAGAAGCAAGATCTGTAGTTTTCAGTCCGGTTTAAAGACAGAATAACGGCAATGGATCTGAAACTCAGTAATAAAATAAACACCCTAGTCATCTATGTTATGCAAAAAAGGAGTTTTCCTGCAGCCGTGTTCAAATTTCGTGCCTGTTTAGCCATGTCTTTCTCACTGTTCAGGAAAAAGGTGTAGAAACACAAGAGAATGAGCATGTGAAAAATGTCAAATGAACAGGCAAAAGCAAAGAAGTGTTTGAGAGAAGACAGAGACAGAGAGCAGAAGTTATTGTAGAAACACAAACGTTGCTGCCTCCAACAGGTTGGCAACAGAACTGAAACAGGAAAGAGTGGACTTGTCTTATTTGTGCTCTATATATGTGATCTGCACTCTGTATTTATGATCATTCACCGATTAAGGAAATCTACCCATCCTGAACAATAACCTCCTTTGGAAAATGTGTTATATACGGTGCGATTCAAAAGTTCACAGATAAAATCTATGATTCAAAATAGAATTTTTCATTTGCAATCAAAAGTGTATAAAAATTTAGTTGTATAACGCTTTAAGGTTCAATTTGTTAACTTTAAAAATTATTTAAACTATAAAAAAATTTAACTAACTTTTAAAGCATTTATTAGTATAGGTCAATATTAATTGATAATATTGTGTACATACAGTATATATGCTCCTATGTTATATATTGTTTATTGAAATTAGAAGAGGCATTTTCACTTGTGCTCTCAGACTTTTGAACCCCATTCTTTGTTTTGCAGTGTACATGTCATGTGTAAATGCTGTGTTTATGTAGTTAGACTCCTTTACCTGCTCTCCAGCTGTTTAATAATGCTCCCCATCTGGTTTGTTTTCTCCTCCAAGCGGCTGATGATGTCACTCTTCTGTTTTGCGCTGGCCTCTGAGCTCTACAAGCCAGACAAACACAAACACTGAATCAAAAATAAATGCAGTTTTGCTACATTAGATAAGTGGTACTAATCTAGTTGTAATGTTCTTAATCTTATTAACAATTCCCCACATACAAGCCATGTGAAGCAGCAGCAGGATTCAGACAGAGGAATAGAAAGTCCTGAAATTTTAACACACTGTGTGACTCGGGCACCTCAAGTCTACTCTACTTGCTTCTTTATGTTGGCACTGTCATATCAGATCAGTTTGGTTGTTAAAGGGGTCATATGATGCGATTTCAATTTTTCCTTTCTCTTTGGAGTGTTACAAGCTCTTGGTG
>NW_015557066.1:295369-309339 GCF_001515605.1 Sinocyclocheilus anshuiensis
ATAATGTGTTTTTTTAACCTTAAACCGCATAAACACATTTCATTACACCAAATACACAAAAGAATGTTCTTTTTAGCAACATCATATGACCCCTTTAACTCCTCCATAGTGTAACCTATTAATATGGGGAAGGGAAAAAAATATGTCCTGCTTACACGCAGCTTCCATGTGTGGAACAAGTCGGCGCTCCAGTGTTAAACTTGTGAATTGTGATAAGCGATTTCTAACGGAAAATAGCCAGGTTTAGTTATTCAAAAATGTAACTAAATAAGATGTTTACGCATACCTGTGACTTAACGGAGAGCTCATGGTTGAGTGTACGCATTTCATCTAACTGCTGTCTGAGCTCCACCAAAGCATCATGTTTTTCACAGATGTCCTTCTCTAGCATTTTCATGGACAGCTCCATCTCTTGCTTCATCCCTATCTGCACCTCCAGCTCCTTCTCGACATCCTACACAAACATACAAACACACTCTGTTTCTTAAGAATTCAGGTTCTTCAGACTTGATTTTTTGAAGACCCCACATCAGAGATGAATCTGAAGATAAAGACAGTGATATACACACATTAATGTTTTACTCACCAGTCTGAGCTGAGTTTCCTCTTTGAGCTGTTTGCGAGTTTCCCCAAGCACTTGACCGTTTGCAGTACCATCTGCCCTTGATGCCTTCAAGAGAAACACAGGTCAAATATCAGAGCAAAGAATGTGACAAAACCAAAAAAAGTATGTTATAACCCTACTGTGAACTACTATAAGCTTGTGGCTTGCTTTTGAATAATGAGTAGCAATCACTGTTGTTCTATTGAATGCTTGTTAACAATCAGCACTGTGGGATCAAAACAATGTTGTTCACCTTGCGACTAGACTCCACCAAGTAAGAGCTTTCCTCCTTCACCCTTTCCAGCTCCTCCTGCAGAGTGATGATCCTGTTGTTTGCAACGGCAAGCTAGACACCAACAACAACACATGCACAGACAGTTGTAACAAGAAATTGATAATTACTAGCATCTATTCACAGCTAGTTATCTCGTTACTTTATTAAGTCCCAGAAACCACAGTAAGTGTGTCAATAAACCACATACACTACCATTAAAAAATCTGGGGTAAGCACTTTTTTTATTTACTTATTTTTTTTGGAAAGAAATTAATATTTTTAATCACAAGGACGCATTAAACTAATCAAAAGTAATAGTAAAGACAGACAGTAAGTTATAATTTTACAAAATATTTTTTATTTGCTGCTGAAAATTCTGCTTTGCCATCACAGGAATAAATTACATTTTAAAATATATTAAAAATTTCAATTGTAAATTGAATTAATAATAAATAATTGAAATTAAAATTATACAATTGTAATATTTCACAATGTTATATTTTTGAAATAAATTACTGCAGCCTTAGTGAGCATAAGAGAATTCTTTGAAAAACATTTTTTTAAAATCTTACTGACCCCAAACTTTTGAACAGTAGCGTACAGTATACACAGCTGTGTGCATGAATATGTCATGTGAATTCAGTTCTGCTAACATGTAAATTATCTATCAGTTCTGTAAATTATTTTTCTCCGGTTTATTATGCTCTTGTATTTACCACAACTTCAGTAATCAATTCAATTATAATTATTACCCACCTCCTCTGTAAGTTTTGAGTTGGATTTTTCCAGCGCATCCACTTTGGCTTGCAAGTTATTCACTGACGCACTGGGGAAGGGGAATTTAGAGTGACAATGTGAGATTGCTCATGCTTTCCAAATGAGCAGCTAGTCACAAACACACCCCACAAGGCTGATGTTGGGTAATGGGACTGCACCTTAAATGTCTGTTCAGTTCCTCAACGTAATTCTTCTGGTCAAGAATAGCTGTGATTTGTCCATCACTGCAAACAAAAAGCAGCTTTAGAGGAAGCTCTGAGATTTTCACGAGTAGTCCAAAACCTGTCAGACTAACACAATTAGCTTCCACTGAGGAAGTTGAATATGGACTCACCCCTCTGTGCTTTTGCTGCTGTGTGCACCGTCTTTCAGATACATGGAAAAATCTATGACTCCAACCTATTCAGAGAGTAGAGGAGATCTTATTACCCTGTATCACCTGTTGGCCAACACACACACTCAAAGAATAAAGAAAAATGTAACAAAGATAATGCTTTGTTCCATCATATCTTGTCCTTCATTACTTGTGTGCAGTTAAACTAATTAACAAATACCTGTGAGTCTAAATCTTCTCCCTTCATGCACAAGTTAGCATCAATGACATTCAGGCCCACCAACAGCCCAGCGATCACGGCTCCCTCCTCCTCCATCATAAGAGCATTGGGCTCATAGAATTCACTGAGGAACACAACAACAGCAAATATAAGACATTTACAAAACTGGGTCATAAAACCACAGTTATGGCTTTTATATTAAAGACCAAAAGCTGGAACTGTACCTGAGAAGGTCTTTTCGGTTGATGATGGTCTTCATGTAGTCTGAGAGCTTCTTCTGCATTAAAGCCAGACGAAGCCATGCTCTGCCTCTTCCTAAAGGGGTTCTGGTATAAAAGAACAACTTTAGAATCAGAAACGCAGTATGCATTTAAAAAACAACAACAACAACATGTTCAAGTTGAAAATTATTTCTTACTTGAGCCCAGGAAGGTCTTTGACGCTGGCTGTGATCTCACCAGCCTCTGGAGTCAACTTTTCCACAAGCTCCAAAGGACCCCAAAAAGACTTATTTTGACCAAGGAACGTCTTCTTACCTTCAAAAAAAAAAAGGATATCTTTAGAAAAAAACCCAACTGAAAACAGACTGAGTATACACAGCATACCAAACAGTAATTATCAAAATTAACGAGCAGATGATTACATGATTATTGCGTAAAGGACACAAATGAATGATTACTCTGAGGACAGTGGAATTTGGGTTGGGATTTGTTGCACTTACTTTTAAGCCCATGTTTCAGACAGTGCTCCATGACGACAAAAAACTGCTGCAGTGGGGCATAGTCTGAGTCCAGTGTGCGGCCCAGGTTCAATGCAGACTCAATCAAGCCCTTAATGCTCAGCTTGGCCATATTCATCAGGTTAAGCCTCTCGATGGCAATGGGGTCCTTGGGATCTGGAAATCAAAAAATTCAAGCATGAATTAAAACATTGTGGTAAAATATGATTAAATTCTCCCACTGTGACTTCTCCTACACACAGTATTTAACACGGGTGTCAAACTCAATTCCTGGAGGGCCACAGCCCTGCAGACGGTGTGTTCCAAACGGGATATATCGCCCTCCGAAGGGCACTTCGGAGTGAAAACAATCATGGCCCCCATATTGAAGGGTCGTTCCAAACCGAAGTGCTCAAAAGTGGCCACTTCAAAGGGCCCTTTGGAATGAAGGATTTCGAAGGGTACAACTGATGGACACTTCGGGCTCCCATGAGCATTTGCGCAGATTCTTTGCATGATGACGGCGCCTCCGTGTGGGCACGTGATGATGACGCAAGAAGGGCACTTCAAGTAACAGTTGTTTGGTCCCCTACACCCTTCAACCCTTCTAAGCTCTCACTCCGGAGGGTAAACCCTTTGAAGGGATTAGGGCTAGGGATGAGCCCGTCCGAATGGAAAGCAGTTTAGCTCCAACCCTAATTAAACACACCTGATCCAGCTAATCAAGTCCTTCAGGCTCAATTGAAAACTACATGGTTTGTGTGTTGGAGCAGGGTTGGAACTAAACTCTGCAGGGCTGCGGCCCTCCAGGAACTGTGTTTGACACCCCTGATTTAACAGGTTTCAGCATGAGATATAAGCAATATATGAGGGTTTGGAGTGGACTGGAGATTTTCTCAGAAAAAGACTTCATGAGAACTTTCCACTGTTCTGCGGTTACGTGTTTTCCTCCATGTCTGGCATAGATTTATGAAATTCTGGTTGATGCGATGTGTAATGCATCAAATGCAGACAGATTTCATCCCACCATCTCAATCATGCCCAATCATGAATAAATAAAAAGTGTGTTTTTTAACTGAACAGATGATTGTTGTGAAAGCTGTTGTTTTCAGGATAATCTCAATCCAACCTTACAATGCATCACAAAATAGATAAACTACAGTAAATCAATTTTTACTAAACAGAATTTCGAGTTTGAGTTCTCAAGCCTCACCCTGTCTAAACCAAAACACACCCACAGTAATGCAATCATTTCATCATCAAGACTCTCAATCCATGTCTGTTCACGAATAGCAGTGACCTTTTTCATGAGGACATGCAAGGACTGGCAAGAAAAAAGCTGCTATACAGTATACAATTTTACATAAATATTAGAAATATATTTTTCTTTAAAATCACTTGGGTTGATTTTACAAATGGGCCAAGATGGGCTCATTTGGCATTTAGTTAATTTTCTCATCTCAGTGCACTTATTTTGCACAAAAATGTCTCATTGCTTTTAGGTGTTGAGACAGGAGAAATGATCCAGGAGGCAGTGGGTCATTTTCACAGCACATTAACTTTTAACATGAAAAATGATAACACGGAACAGTCTGTCAGTTTAAGTCTTGTCATTTCAGCCCAAATTTATTTTAAATGGCCATTACTCATTCAATAATATTGAACTGCTAATGCAACAACAAAAATGAACAGTAAAACCAACAGATTTTTACTAGTGTTTCAGTTTATACCATGTATTAAAGACCTCCTTGTAGCTTCACACAGTCACACAGCAAAGACTGAGTCAAGCCATAGCTATTCATATCTATGCAAAGGTTATACAAATCACAGAAACCATATTCTTTCACTGTAAGAACACAGAGATTGTTTTAGTGTGTGTTTTAGTGTATAAGAAGTCTCTGAATCATAAATATTTCATGTCTCTTACAAGGTCTACAGGGAATTAATCTGAAGATCCAGAAATTGATCACTGATAATGCTGATAAAACCATGCGATCAACATGCCAAATCAGCCAGAGAATGGGGTGGGCGGGGAGCCAGCCAAAGTAAACAGGCCAGACAAGAGGCATCCAGCAAAATGGGTGGCCAGATATTTTGCTAGCTAGAGAGCTAGTGAAAAAAGTCACAGAGACAAAGCTTTTGATGGAAACATCAAACCATAAGGAAGGCAGATAAACAGACACTGAAGAAGAGACGAATAAAGAGAACATGAGCACAAGAGGTGAAGCTATAGAAGCTGTGGTGCAAATGTGCCATTCAGGGAGGTTGGTTTGTAAAGACAAGGCCACATGGCCACACCTGCTGTGGTTTTAGGATGAGGTGGACTGGGGAGAGCGACGCCACCATACGCACCTTTAAACTCATCAAGCATTCGCATTTGCTCCACCAAATCTGTGAAATCCTCCCATGAGTCTTTGCAAAAGGCAATGGAAAACAGAAAAAAAAGCAGAAAAGGATTGTGTCATGCACATCATGGGAATAAACCAAAGCAACAACAAGAGGGAATACACATTATGTTGTAGGAAATTTGGGTGTAGACTCTTATCTACAGAGCCAAGCTCACTCTCTCTCACTTTCATACAGAAGCACTACAACCGAGACTATTAATAGCAAACTGAGTGTCGATGGTCATTAAGAGCCACTATTATAACGTGTCAGCAAATCTGGATCAGAAGACAGTTACTATGAAGTAATTTGACTACACTAGACAAAGGAGCTCAAACAATGCTCTTCTTGTCCTGCAAGACTCCAGTGGCAACTTCTCTAAACCGATTTGTTTGACAGAAAGCCTCGGGAAAGAATGTAATATTTCCTTTTCATCCACAGCACTGGAATAATATATTTTTTGTTAGATTCATTCCACGACAGCTTTAAAGGGATAGAACACCAAATAAAAATTTTTTAAAAAACTGCCATTGTTCCAAACATCCCTCTATGACTTTCTATCTTATGTGGAACATAAAAGAAAGGTTTTCGTCCATAAAATATCTTCTTTTATGTTCTACAGAAGAAAGTCACACAGGTTTGGAATGACATGAGGGTGAGTAAATCATGACAGAATTTTCATTTTTAGATGAACTGTCTCTTTAAGATTTTCTACAGTATGTCGCTTGGCTGAGGGGGGAAAAGAAAAACCAAAAACGAAATCAAACCATAAATGACACTTAATGAGGCAGAGCACACCAAATACATTACAATAAACAGTTGCATGCAGTGAAACAAAACAAGGGCAAAATGGCAACCAACCAATTACTGACTGATATGCAGTGGTTTAATTGAAGAGAATATTTGTTGTAAAACATCTATGAAAAAAATATACTGGAGAGATCTCTGAGAAAATAGTACTCTCTTAACTTCCTTTGGCTCTGAACCCTGGGTGCCGAGGTGACATTAAAAAAGTAATTTGTTTATCACAATGTGATAGTGAGGAGACCAACAAGTCACACAGTTCAAAGGTGATGCAATTCGTGAAAATGCACGACCAACAAATAACTACTTCTGTAGTGTATAATCATCTCAGAGGACGACTCTGTAAGCAGACCTTATCAGATAATGTTTTCTATTCCTTGTCTTGCCACATGCCTGTTTCCTGCTCGCCCAATGCAGATAAAACACATTAGATTGAACTGTTGCTGTTAGTGGCTCCTGATCACATCTTCTCTACTGCCCGTTGATCACATGCCTTCAAGACATTTGATTGAGTGGGAATCTCAGGTCCATCTCCAGGGCAGCAGTACTGTGTCCATATGATGTCCTCTTTTAACCTTTGGCAAGGTAAACCGTGACTCTCCAGTAATGCACTGGATTAGCAGAACAGTTGTGAGCTCTGACACCATCCCTATTCTAGAAAACAATTTATTGCCTTATTTTTTCCTTTAGAAAAGTTAATAAATTAAAAAAAATTGAGAAAAAAATGTGCAAAATGCCTTTTATTTTTTATTAAAATCAACAGAAAAAAAAACATATCAAACAATATTAAATTTGTTAAAGGCTCATTTTTATTTTTGTTTATTGGAGGTACTTTCGTTCTGAGGGATTTTCCGAACAGTGCAGTGCTCATTCCTAATTTGTGCACTGTGATAATACTTTAATTAGAATAAAATAGCACATGAACAGCTTCTCTCAAATCATTCAGTGGGAAGCAAACCTTCATGCACACTTGTGCTCCGTAAAAGCACAAGCACTACATTTCCAGGCAGGCCTGTGGGAATGCTGAGAGCATGATGGTGGAAGGTTGGGCCAGCACCGCCCAGTGCGATAACAGCCACAGAGGCCTAGTGATGCTGTGCGCGCCTACCTTCATGAGCCGGCTCGGGATCTGGCGTTAGCGAGATGTCATTGAGCTCGCGCAGGCACAGCCATTCGCCATCCACCGACACGCGGAAGTTGCATAGGTAGATGGTCTCTCTGGCAGCCTGTGTGATCTTGTCAGTGGTGGGGGTGGGGGCCTCGCTCTGGGGTGTCAGATCAGACATGGTGACTCAGCTGATAGCTGCTGCGACAACAACAACACTTACGATGACGGCCCTCAGTGAAGAGTCAGGAGCAGTGAATAGGAACAATGACGATTTGTTTTTTTTGTTTTTTCAAATCCAGTCCAAGCAAGAATCTTCTCCAGCACAAAGGAAGAATGAAAAGAGAGTCAAGGAAAACAAAGAAGGAAGGAAGGGGAAAAATAAACAAGCAGTCCAGGGCAAACCTGACTGAAGGGATGCTATTCTTCTGGGGCTCAATAGCCTTGTGAATGAGCAGCGACAGCTAAAATCCTCCGTGTGAATAAAGGCTTCAGTGCTCTCTGGCTCAGCACAGCCAGGGGATTGAGATGCCGTGTAAGCCTCAGCGCAGCTACAATCAGAGATGTCTCTTTCTCTCTCTCAGTCCCTCCTTCACAGCCCAGCTGCTTGCATTCACCGGATTGGCTGCATGCGCTGCAAATGGGAGGGTGTTGATCAAGATGGCTGCCGTGATGCTGAGGAGGATTGTGGGAATCACGTGAGCAGATGGTGGAAGGGGGGCACAGTTCCCGAGAGGCCTGTCAGATACGGGGGGAGGTGGGGGTGGGGGTGGTGTGTGCTGTTGTCAATGATCCACATGCCGCACAAGAAAAGGGCGGAAGTCCTACTGATTGAGAACTAGAGCATTGCTGATAAAGCTGCTTTTTACTGGACAACAAGTTTAAGAGGAGCAAGCATGCACTTTGTGTCAAATTAATAAACATGATGCAAAAGTTATACAGATATTTGGTAAAAACGGTCACACATATCAACCACTAGCCATCCTGGGGTGGTACTGTAACAATTTGAATAATAACAAGGTAGACTTTCTTTTGTTAAACCGGTACCTTTGAAAAGAGAAGAACCTCATGTGCAAAGTCATGTAAAATGGCGTTTGAATATTAGCAGTAATCTATTAGTCAAATTGTATTAATTATTTACAAAAGAAAAGCACTTATGCATGAAAACAATCAATTAGAAACACATTTTATGAAACTGCATTGGGTACGGACAAAGGTTTGTGTCAGTAATAAGGAATTCAGCAAAGATGCACTGAATTGAAAGTGACATTTATTGTGTTACAAAAGATTCATATTTCAAATAAATGCTGTTCTCTTTTTTTTTATATAATCCTGAAAAAAAAGTGTACAAAAACATTAAGCAGCACAACAATGTTTTCACCATTAATAATAATAAGAAAAGCATAAAAAATGATTTCTAAAAGATGAAGTGGCACTGAAGACTGGAGTAATGGCTGCTAAAAAATTCAGCTTTGCCATCACAGCAATAAATTATATTTTAAAATGCACTAAAACAGAAAACAGTTATTTTAAATTGTAATATTTCACAAAATGATTGTTTCACTGTATTTTTGATCATATCAATGAAGAATGTAAGTACAGAAGACTTCTTTCAAAAACACACAAAAAAAATAATCTTACCAACCCCAAACTTTTGTACGGTAGTGTATCTCTAAAACTATGCAGATAAATGAAAATACCAAATAAATTTTCACATGAGAGTAATGTTACATCATTCAGTGATGCAGTTCTTAGCCATATATGTCATTACAGATATTACCATAATACTGCTAAGTAATTCAGGAATAACTACGAATATCACGAATAATTTCTGATTTGTGGACATAAAGGTTGTGGATATCTACATCCATAAAGTAGGTGTAATCTTGTTTACATGCGAGCTGATGACAGTTTGTGCTAGCTGTGGGCTATTTATTTACTGATGAATTAGAAGTCATAATTTCAAGAAAAAAACACCAATCTAAGAAAGACAGAGCTACTGCAAACTTGCATAAACGTCGCAGTGGCTGTCATTGTGCAATGTTGTTGACATTGAAACATAAGGCTTGTGTCAAATAATGCAGCATGTTCAAGTGAACCAAACACTATCAGATCTTATCAAACAAACCCATATGCAGACGATCATAGCATATACTCACTCCTTGTTTTCTTGTTAGTCTTCTCAATCTGGAATTCATATCGCACTGGGACAGGAAGAGAAGAGCTCGTCTTTGTAAACTGTATACTTGAGTTATAAGTTAGCGCCTCCTTAAAGTAAATCACCGAGGCAGGGGAAAGAGACTCCTCTGGACTGTTGGCCGTATGTCCATCGCTGTCCTGCATGTGGGGTTTGAGAAATTCATTAGATGACACTAGAGTTTCTGAAACTTCAGTGCTGAGTTGCTCCGATGTTCCTGAGCTCTGGTCCGCCATCTTCAGTTCAAATTCATGTGACCACTCTGCGTCAACACACCCGTCCGCTAGCAGCTCTCAGTGGAAACTAACGCAAGTTTATCCAAGACTCTTTAGGACAGTTAATACAGTACGACTGTATAACTTCTGTTGTTCCTAAATCCGTGGCCAAAACAATAAAGAAATAAAATGTTATTGTAGTACGGGTCATATGGTGTGACGCATATCATCAGCTGGGTGAGAGCATTTAAAGGAACAGCTCAGCATCATTCCACTTTAACCTAAATCAAAGTCTTGCCTCAATACAACGGGCGGACCACAACTGTACAGTTCATGGCAGGCAAAATGTTACATTTATATAACTTTTATATCATATTGTTATAATTATAATTTTAAAAAAGCAATTTGTGAGAGATATATGCAGTATTCTATTTTAAATAACCGAAAGAAGCCTCCACCAATCAAGGAATTATATAGCCTGCAGTAGTCAACATTTGAAGTGGATCAAAAAAAGTTAATCAAAGTTGTCCTAAGACGAGAACGGATATTGCTTTGGTTTTGGGACAACTTTGATGAAAGGTTTTGATCCATTTCAAATGCTGACTACTGGATGCGCACACACACACACACACACACACATACATACAGTGGGTACGGAAAGTATTCAGACCCCCTTAAATTTTTCACTCTTTGTTATATTGCAGCCATTTGCTAAAATCATTTAAGTTAATTTTTTTTCCTCGTTAATATACACACAGCACCCCATATTGACAGAAAAACACAGAATTGTTGACATTTTTGCAGATTTATTAAAAAAGAAAAACTGAAATATCACATGGTCCTAAGTATTCAGACCCTTTGCTGTGACACTCATATATTTAACTCAGGTGCTGTCCATTTCTTCTGATCATCCTTGAGATGGTTCTACACCTTCATTTGAGTCCAGCTCACATATGTGTATATACTTGTGAGCCATACTCTTTTATTTCTCAGAAAGAATCTCTTAAATGCACTTTTCACTTTCTCACTTTGTTTAACTGTCTAGTAAACAGTGGACATATATGCACCACAAGAGAATTTCGTCATTTTTGTCTTTTTTTTTTTTTTTTTTTTTTTTAAATAAAAAAACCTTATCAACACAGTGTCATTCCTACCATATCTTAAATTATGTGCTAATTTCCCATAAACGTCGAAATAAATAGACCTTAGTTCAGTGGTTCATCCTGGTCCTGGGGACCCCCACTCTGCACATTTTGCATACAGATAGGCTATACAAATTGTGCAGAATGGGGGGTCCCCAGGACCAGGATTAAGAACCACTGCCTCATTTTTACAAATATGTAGATGCACCACTAGAGAGCGCAATCAGCAGCATTTTGGTTAAATGTATTTTTTACGCCTTACGCCTTTTACATTTTACGGCTAAATGTTAAGCCTTCAATAACTCCTAATTCTTCTAAGTAGATCTAAATTTTTTGCTACCCCTAGAACTTTTCCACTGGTAGAACATGGCTTTATTTGTCATGTGTTATATAGATGTACAATTTATTTATTTGGTCGTAAGTGCCCATGTACAGAAAAAAATCTCCATAACCTTTGGATAATGCAGGTGGCCAGTTCTTACATCTTCTATAAGCATTGGCCACCTAAATTATTTACAGAGAAAAATAAAATATTTGGGTTTTGTTTTTCTCTGTAATCTTTGGATAATGCAGGTGGACATTGCTTAAAGAAGAGTTGCGTGTGATGTCTTGTAGATATTTCTTTTCGGGGGGATTGCCAGACTGCAGTTATTCCTTCAGCATACACTCACTATACCCTACCAGACGACTTCAGATTTTGCATAATTGTGTGTTATATGACGTAGTAAATCTTGTGATTATCTATACAGCTGCATTTCCCTTCTTATGCTGAATTTTATTTTTTCCTGTGTTCCTAGTTCCTAGTTTCTGTTTTGATCCTTTGCTCATATGCTTTGTTCCATTTTCTTTGATTCCTGTGGGTTACGTTTGTTGGCTTGTTTGCTTAGTTTACTCAATGACACTGTCTGCTTGTGCATACACGTATCAGATTTACCCTTTTGATTTTGTTAAACAGAATTTTGTTACACATATTTGTGCCTGGATCTTAATTACACTCATTCATTATTTGCAGCAACCTAATGTGAAGTGTACTGTAAATAAAGTTATATACATTTCGCACTTCTAAGCCAGATCATTTCTAGAGTTATTTAAGAACAATTCTGCCCATTTCATCACTCACAAGTGAGAGTTCAGTTCAGTTCTTTAACCATCCACTCCCCCTCAATAACCTTGGCACAGGGGATGAGTTAAATTTCCCCTTATCTTCACCATTAAATAAGGAACAGAAATGAAAACAAAGAGGCCACAAAGAAATCAGCATGACATCTTATGACTGTGACCTTCTTTTGAGATGTAGGAAATCTTCAACCTTCTCAAATCTCACATTTTTATATTGTATCAATTTCCTTTCAGAAATTCAATGAATATAGAAAATTGAGTAAAAGCATACATTTTACTTCATGATTATGAGTACATATATCTATTCTATTATTGATTAATCATTCCTCTTGTCCAAACACTGGACCTTGTTATTATTAATTAGACATCACATACAGTGTGTAATATCTCTGGATGTATGAAAAGCACATACTTCTTGCTGCAGTTGTGTTAGATATACAGTGTATTAAACAGATACATAACCAGAGGAAACAAAGCTTTCAGTTATAAGTCTTCAGTTTAATATTTTGTCTGTGTTTCAAGAAAATATATTTTTTTAATCTGCTGATCACTTCCTTTCCATAACATGCCACATGATTTGATCAGTCGTATCTGTAACATACACACCACTAATAATATCAGGTTTTGCTAAAAACATTTGTACGACCAATGAAACATAAGTCCTCTGTCCTCTGTATAGTCAAGTTAAATTCAACCCAGTTAAATACATTCCTGTATGGAAAGTACGTGAAAAGAACTCTCTTGAGGAAATACAGTCTCTTCCCAAAAGGCAAACAAACTAAGTAAGCAATCATATGCTCAGAACGTTTTTATCATTTGGTAAACATTAATGTTTTACCAGTACTAAGACCTTGTTAATATAACACTCACTTATAAATGATAAAAAACGTTATTCTGACTGGCAAAAAAATGTTTTCTTTCTTCTTGCTTAAAGCAAAATAAAAAATTATTAATAATAATGAATTAATATTGTATTCTTTGTGCTGTCTTTCTCTCTGCATAGACTAGGGACATTTAAATGCAGATAGACTTTCAAATGTCAAAACAAGTGGTCATTTCTGTTCCATCCAGGCAAATGTATCCTCAAGGATGATGGATGTGTTGTTGAGAGCATTTCATTGGAAGATTGGAAAATGAAAGCAAGTCTGTGCTTTATAAGGAACGGACCGTATAAGAAGGAAACATTTCTCTGGAGCTGCCTGTGAGGTGAATCATGAATCAGGCTGTTCTCACACTGCTGTGTGCTCTGGTGTTTGGAGTGACTCTTACACACTCTGCAGGTGAGCTAAAACCTATTGTCTTTCATTACATTTGCATCATATATACACAGAATAATTAGTATAGCCTTTTAGTTACACACCGTTAAAAATTTAAGAAAATATTAAAACTTAAAAGATCATGTTTCCAAAAGTTCATGTTTCATCAATGAAAGTATGAACATATATGTATCAAAATATGACATTTCTAAACTTTAAATGGACCGTAATGGATAATCTACAGCCGTCCTTATTGAAAAATAGTGTATCAGTTTTTATATCATTTGTCATTACACAAAAATATTTGACCACAGAATGCAGTGATTGTCCAATCAGAATTAAGTATTCTAAAGCATCCAGATATCATGTTTGTTGAGGTTCTGTTAAATATACATAACAAATATCTCTTAATTTGTGTGTTTGCGTGTTTTGGCATGAGGTTTATTTTCTGTCAATCCAATCAGTGACTACCGGCTTGGAACAATAGTTTTCCTGCTCTGGATCTGCTTTGTACATTAGTCCTTAAACTTATCATAATTGTGTTTAGGGCAAGCAGGGGGGCTATCACAACGCTGTTTATGCAGAGGCAGACTGCTGAAAGCAGTGAAGCCCAGATGGATTCGTGCAGTTGAATTGCTCCCACCAAGTCCCTCTTGCTCAAAGACGGAGATTATGTAAGTATGTATACGAGTACTGTTACATGATAATATTTATACATCTTTATTTATTCTAGAGATTCATTTTTGCAATGTAGTTAATGAACATTGTAATTAACAATTGAAAGTCCGCAATTGCAGTGAAACGATTGAATTTGTTTCTG